>NC_056734.1:733410480-733435480 GCF_019279795.1 Protopterus annectens | reverse complement strand
ATCACCACTGCACCTTCACAGCCCCGAAGGTGGCTGCGCTTGGGGCTGAGTTGGAGAGCCAGGCCGACCTTCTAGTCATGACACAAGGCCCTCAGGCTGGCGTAGACAATCTCCAAACTGCTGATTGAGCTCTCTGCTCACCATGACCTGGACCTGGTAATGGGTGACAGCTTTCTTTCAACACCTGCTCCCGGGGAGCGAGCCCCATCCCCTGAGGTGGTTCCACCCGAAGGTCGTGCAGGACCAACGGACAAGGAGGTCCTGGGTTGGGCTCCAGATGTGCTGGTGCCCAGTACCATGGCCAGCTGAGGTGGGACAGGTGGGTCTGCTGGGACCTGCATTCCCATATGTGCTATGGTGTTTATGGTATATCAACATATGTGGGTTAGTAATAGTCACCACATTCCAGGGTTAGGTATAACAGCATGCATAGATATTCCCATTAGCCCAGACACCAGATACGGAACAGATGCATTGCAAACGGGACACATGCATATATGGGACCACAGTGGTGATAACAACAGCATGCAGGTACATTGATGGCACCATGTCACCAATGTTGGAGTATTTCAACATAGTACACGCATAGAAACAGATTTAAATAATTATCAACCAGTAGGACATATGTCCCAACATAACAGTGGACTCATCATGTACCAATTGAGGTGGGTATTTAGTGTATTGTTGGAGGGGAGAGAAAGATGTCAGTTAACAACTAGTATATTCCTGTAGTTTGCATTACTTTCCTAGTCAGTGCTGATATATGTACCTTACAAGTATTACTACACTACCCTATTGCCTTAGTTTGGACAGTGATATGGCTGTCGACATCTTTATACATGAACTGGTTTTACCTGCAGTATACACCTCTTACCTGTTATACCTGTGGAGGAATTGTTTGTTAACACTAACTAACTGTTTCTACACATACTCCCAGATTCCAGGTTGATGTTACACACATACCTCTTCATCTCTTTTTGCCCTGACTCTGGCTATGTCTTGACCACATTCAGGTGAACCGGGACATATGTTAACTATTGCCCTTTTCAACCTTTAGTGACTTACAACATTCGTATACAGGATTTCCTACACAGTTATATTATGTAGCACAGTGTGGATGACAGTGATACCTTATTATTCAGAGCAACTGCAACACTCACAATTACATACAGTACCAGAGTAAACAGTACCAGTACAGGGTATCAAGCTTTTATTTCTCGGCACAGTGTTCGTATCCGATGTAGCTGTAGGAACAATGTTTGTTAGCACTGCCTAAATGTTGCCACACAATGTTCCAGAATACACATTAGTATTATGCACATACATCTCACTCTGTTTTACTGTACACACTCTTGTCACAGCTTGACAACATGGGGGTGTAAATGGGACATAAGTGGCTTATTACTCTGATAAGATTTTGGGGAGTTGCTAGTGTGTCATGTTTGTTCTCACAGATGTGTGACAATCAGTTGTATTTCCTGTTTGCTGCCTAAACATCTGGGATCATCCCACTGATTTCCCAGGGGGACAGGTTGACGGGCAACAGATATTGGCTGATATACTGGACATTCTAGACTGATCTGTACAGGTGTGGGGTATGATTCTGTATGCAGCCTACTTCCACTCCAAGATTCAGATCATGGCTGTTTCTGCTAAAATTAAAACACTGCCCATCACAGTTGTGTGTGCTATATACTTACATATATATATTGCTGTATATCTCCTATCTGATTTCTGTCTTATAATTCTCCTGTGGTTTTACATTCTGATCTTGTATTACAACACTCTTATACAGGATTTCCTAGACAGTTATATTATGTAGCACAGTGTGGGTGACAGTGATGAGTAATACCTTATTATTGAGAGCAACTGCATCAGTCACAATGCCATACAATACCAAAGTAAACAGTACCAGTACAGGGTATCATTCTTTTATTTCGGGGCAGATTGTTCGTATCTGACAGACCTGTGGGAGCAATGTCTGTTATCACTACCTGAATGTTGAAATGCAAAGTACCAGATTCCACATTACTATTATGCACATACATCTCACTCTGTTACTGTACACACTCTGGTCACAGCTTGACAACATGGGGGTGTAAATGGGACATACGTGGCTTATTACTCTCATAAGAATTTGGGGAGTTGCTAGTGTGACAGGTTTGTTCTTATAGATGTGTGACAGTCAGTTGTATTTCCTGTTTGCTGCCTATACGTCTGGGATCATCCCACTGATTTCCCAGGGGGACAGGGTGACAGGAAGCAGATATGGGCCAATTTACTGGACAATCTGGATATATATGTACAGTTGTGGAGTATGATTCTGTATGCATACTACTACCACTCCCAGGATTCAAACCATGGCTGTGTGTGCTAAAAATATAACAGTTCACATCTCAGTTGCGTGTGCTATTCAGATTGCGTTGTCTGGCTTTTCACTGTTTTCTGTCTATGTGTCTCTCAGTTGTGCTTTGTGACTTCTGGGCATTGCACCAGTCATATACAGACATTCCTACACATTCTATTTATGTTGCACAGTGTGGGTAACAGTGCTTAATACAACAGTACTATTAAGTGATTGCAAATCTACATTACCATATGATACCAGAGTATACACATGCAGTCCAGCAGTTAGACCTTTATTGTCAGGCTATTCTGCTTTTTTTTACATACAAACTATATGAGACTCTTCCTGCCATATTCTCCGGCATATGCAGTACTTGCCTTAAACAATACAGGATTTATACTGGCAATTAATTTACTAATACTTTTAGATTTATTTCGTATGGCAGTACATGCAAGAGTATTACTGACCTGCCTCACGTCGCAAACTCTCCAGGCGACATCCATGGGCCTCCTGATTCGCGGCCCACTCACTTGCCACTGTGAAGTACATTAGAGGAATATTTAGCCATACCTATCCATAATATACATGAGCTGGCAATTATTAAACAGGTAGTGGAGTGATACTTACACACAGCTGGGACCTCCCCTGCCATCCTAGCCTCTTGGATCCACTGACCCAAGAGATCCCCTTTTTGCCACTTCAGGTCAGCATAGTGATGCCTGACCTGCTCACCAGTTCGGGGCATGCCAGTGGCACTGGTGAGGTCATGGGTGAGATGGTCCCAGGCTTCCGCCTTGTATTGGGAACCCTGGTATTGGCCCTGCAGCAGTCTCTGCTTATGGTCTTTGACAAGGAGTCCTGCCATGTCTCCTGGATGCCCCAGCGTTGCACCTGGAAGCTCACTCCCCCTCCCCTTTCTGCCATGGTGCCTGCAAGGGGAAGCTACAATCAGTTATGAGATGTATTCCCACCTGTTGGGTTTAAGTAGGGCTGAATTCCCACACTTTGCCGTGATTGGCCGATTTTGAAAAGGCTAAGCTATGAACAAACCTGCTTACCTAAGGTTGGCATTGTTTAAAGGGGTATACCACTGGGCACATTGAATTATCTGGCCTACACATTGCTTACACCTCCTAAGCTGGCCTGTGCAATGCGTAGCATTGCTTAAAATTTACTTTGCATTATATTTGCTTTTTGGCATTGATTTATTATTCATTACATCTTATATATATGTCTGGTATCCATGATTCATGTGTACGTACACTGTATGGGGTCCTTGTGTGTAATAGGGGACTTCAACACTCTATCACAATTATACCTCACATCTGGGCTTAATTCTGTACTCCAGTTCACATATTTATGCTATGTAGTAGGTTATAGAACATATGACTGTATACTGATTCCTTTCACATGTTCAGTTTGATTTTACTATCGTGAGGATTTGTTTGGTGATACCGCATTCTTATGTACTGCTGTAATGGCTTGGTGGTTAACTACTGTGACTATAGTGTATTGGGTCCTGGGTTTAAGACCTACAAGGCTGTTTATTTTGTTACTGGGCAGAACAAGGGCAGTTGCATACAGAGTGATTAAGGCACTTTTAAACACTTGTATGCAGGTTTGCACAAGGGTAAGCACTGTCAACCTTTGGTTAATGATGCTTACAGAGAGTTAGCTTCAATATTGCTTAATCTGTGTGCTCATTGCTTACTCCCACGCAAATGGGTTTAAAACCATTTACTAGTGCTTACATATGCTTACTCCCGCTTACTACTGCTTAATAGTGCGTACACTTGCTTACTAGTGCTTACTCCTGCTTACCACTGCACTAATTTAGACATTAATGTGTAATGGTTCTTGGGAAGGTGGGGGATTTGGAAGCTGTATGGAGTTATCATTCATTACACATTTTACCTTCCATTTGTATCCCTGATTCCTGTGTACATATACTATATGGGGCATATGTGATTATCTGTGGACTTTGCAAAATTATCACGCTGACACCTCACATCTGCATTTAATGCAGTACTCCAGTTCACAAATATATATTATTTAGTAGGTTATGCAGCTAAAAATATTGGTCATGATGTGATTTGACATGGAAAATGGAATGTGCTGCAATGGGACTCGAACCAGGAATGACTGCTCGTAAGGTGAATGCTCTGCCCACTACACTATTGCTATGCTGCTGCATTTGCATATATCTTCCTTTTTATCCTCTTCTGCCATTTAAGCTGCATTACCCGTAGCTAAGCGATGGGCAAACCCACGCATCTACGGTTAAATTTAATCTGTTTCATAAAAAAAAAAAAAAAAATGGATCTTTATATTGCTTGTGTTTACTATTGCTCTTGTACACGTGGGAATATGTTGCTAGGGGTATGAGGACACCTATGAGCAGTCTCACTCAATTTTTTGGGCTTTCTGCTGTTCTTCATTGTGGGGGGCGTGTATATTCTGAGAGCATGTATATTCTGAGAGTGAGAGCCCTGCTCTCAGACACGCCCCCTGCACTCTTACATGCTCCGTGCAAGATTAGGAGCTCAGGCAGCACGCCTTCATTAATATGCATGGCACGCTGCTGTCCTGCTCCTAAACAGCCGCTTCCATGCAGGACTAGGCTAGTCCTGCACGGAAGAATAGTAAATCCAGGGGATGAAGTCTTATTGAGATAAAGCATAAGGTATGAATAGACTGTCTGTAGCAGGCGTGTAGCTCTTACAATACTTGCTTCAGGGACCTTCCAGATATTAAGAGAGGAAACATTTAGTATGTGCATTATTCCTTACTACAAATGGCAAGAAATTAGACAGCCGTTCACATTCATATTTGATGTTAACTGCCCTGTTTAGAAACAAATGTGTTTAGTTTGCTTCAAAAGGAAAAGTAGCGTCCCTGTTTACTTCATAAATTTTAAACTGAAAGGTTGAAGCTCAGCATTTCTAAACAGCTATATTCACTATTATGCCACTGTGATCATTATTGCAGTGACATTTAATTAGCAATTCTAAGGATCATGTTACATAGATGTAAATGGGGCTCATAACCAGCATGCTACTCAATCTGTTATTGCAGCCTTATGCAAATAAGTGTAACGCATTGAGGATATATTTTCTCAGTCAAGTTGTTACATTGATTCATCTGTATCATGCAAACAAAACTAATTAAATAGCATGCTGCTCGGAAGCTCACTTCTTTTCTAAATAGCACCCTGGCATGATCTTATTTAAATGATATGATGTTTTTGAAACTTAGGGCACAATGGAGAACATAGCAGCCCAGAAATGTTACAGTGTGTTTCAGACTAGAATTTGCAAAGGAAACAGGGAAGCTACATCTAATTTTAAAACAAAAGGTTAAGCATATATTTCACTAATAAGGGCAGCAATGGCTTTATGGTGAGTGGCTGTTTTCAGTACAAAAATTACTTTAATTGTACAGTAGCTGCTGGCATACCTCTCAACCTCTTTGTGCAAGAAATCTGGACAAAGCCAAAAATAATGGGGACAAAGGGCCCAAATTAGGAACAATTCTTAAAAATTGCTCTTATACATTTAGAAAGTTGAAAGAATAAAAAAAAAAAGTTTTGTGTTTCTTTGCATTTTTTGCAGGATATGAAATCCGAAACTTAAATGTCTGTCATTTAGTAAATTCAGTCCTCCAGATTTTATGAGGAACAGACCAACAATCTGGAGGTATGGATATGTAAGCTCAGACATCTAACTGACTGAGTCCTTGACCCAACAGCATGCATCCATTCAGATCAGGAATAAAATACACACACACACACACACACACACACACACACACACACACACACACACACACACACACACACACACACACACACACACACACACACACACACACACACACACACACACACACACACACACACACACACACACACACACATATATATATATATATATATATATATATCTATATATGTATTGCTATGATAAGAAATGCGCTGTTGTATAGTAACAAAGAGGCACACCAGTTGAGTGAGTTGTTGCAATGAAGTATCACTCTTGATAAGTCATAATATAACATTATTTGTTATATCAACTGTAAGGCTGCACTCAAGTTTTTAAGATTTGATTTAATTAAAAGTTTGCGAAGAATCCTTCAAAATTCTCTAGAATTTTCCCATTGTAACAGGTAACACTTGTCCAGAAACAATATTACTGCTTGGATAGGGAAACAGTAGGACATTAAGAAATAATATAGTTTTGTGAACTCCAAAGGTAGAAACCATGCAAAGTGAATGGAAATTTGGTTCCAACGGTATTTTTCAGACCTGAGAGTGTAAGTCCTGAAACTCTGCAGAATTAAAAACAGTTGGGGAGAAATATATACTACATCTGAAATTAATGTTTCTGAGAATTCCACCATATTCAAGGCATATCATAGTGTTGGTATATGTAAGTACTGGGGGTAAGAGTGATGTAGGGGGCTACCCCCAATTTTTTTTTTTTTTTATATATAACAGGGATTTTTGTACTTCAGTGGTTTACCTTTACAATTGCACATAACCTTTAAGAGTTTCAGGATTCTCATTGTTGTGTCTAGAAATGCTAATAGGGCACTAAGAAAACTGAAATAAAGCACTAACAGAAGAGTGTAGTCACACTTAGTCTTTGATAATGAGCAGGAATGTAGTCATCGTCTGCTTATTGTATGAACTTTAACTGCCTCACAGGGAGCATGGTCATTGCTGTATGCTAAACATATTCTGCCTCAAAACACAGTCCTAATCCAAACAACAACACAAACCATAGCTGTAACCATCTTCCAAATGGTTGGGACTATTGCTAGGTTTAGGACTGGATTAAAGTTTATTTTGAATCGGAGGACTGAATGTGACTTAAACATACAGCCTGAGTAAAGCTTCAAGCTTAATTCAGATGCACCCCCCCCCCCAATGCATAGCCTTCACAAATATCTTAGTCTTAAATAGTCTTAGGTATAGTCTTAGGGTTAGACTTAGACTTTGTGTCAGGTTTATCATGAATTATGAGAGCTTAATTTAGCCCAACTGTGAGTAATGAAGCAGGACTATTGCAGACATAAACAAAATCTGCTATGTACCTCTAACCTACAAACTTAAGGGAAAGCACAAATATGACGGGATAGGTGAAACACTTGGGCAAATCAGATTTACAGTTGCGTTCTGTTAGCCAAGGGTCACTGGTAGTACTGGACTGATGGGCTACATTCCTCCCACATGAAAAGAAGAATGCAGTTTCTTTTATATATAAATTTTTCTCTCTCTCTCTCTCTCTCTATATATATATATATATACATATATATATATATATATATATATATTTGTAATAAAAATAATCAACTTTCCCTTGAGTGGAATTCTAATTTTTATGAAGAAAAAAGCACGTCAGCTGATTCAGTTGAACTATTTTTAAAATAGCTCACAGTGTATTCATATGTCCTAAAGAGAAAAAGGTGATTCCACCTTACTCCATGCCATCCTACCATTTTAGGATCATAGGAATTATGTTTTAATGGTGACTATGTGAGCTGCAGCCTTTCCTACTGGAGCAGGCTCTATCAAATGGCTGAAACTGCCTAAGTCAAAAGTGTAAGAACTCTTGCAGACAGGCATTTATTATAATATTTTTTATTAAATACTGCTCTGCATGATCTCTTGAGGTGAACCTCCAAAAAGCTTGTAGGACACTACAGATTTTTTGTATGGGAGGCAATGATTTGCACTGCATGGGTCTAAAAGCAACAAGCTGAAATACACTACTGTGCCAGTACGCATTTATGTGTGGGGGACAATAGGTTGCACTGTGAATGTAGGGGTCTGATAGTAACAAGGTGAAATACACTATTATGCATTTATTCATTCATTTAATCCCCATTTGATATCTGAGGTGTACAGACTCAATAAAGTTGCTAAAATTGGTAGGCACCTCTGTGTGTGGGTGCAGGGTTTGCAGTGAGTTACACCATTTAAGGGTTATAGTAGCACAATCAGATACTGAAGGTTTGCACAATCAATAATATATATATATATATATATATATATATATATATATATATATATATATATATAAAATCTCGATGGCAACACCCAGATCTGCTCTGAGTTACAGCACAACGGCACGAAAAGTACAGAACCAACTGATGTTGCCAACATCCTGGCAGATAGGTTCAGTGCCAACTTTACCCCCCCTCACCCCCTAAAGGGCCCATATCTATACAGGAAGAATGCAGTGTCCCTGTAATCACAACTACGCAGGTAAAAGCTGCAATCTAAAGCCAAAAACACAGCATCCATTGGATCGGACAACATCCCAGGCTGCGTTTTACATGAACTTCAGAAAGAACTGGCTCCCCACTTAAGCACCATGTTCAATAATAGCCTTGCATTAGGCTTTGTGGCCACTGAATGGCGCACAGCAACAGTTATCCCACTCCACAAAGGGGGCACCATCACTGATCCTGAGAACTATCGCTCTATTAGCCTGACGAGCCTGGTCTGCAAGACCATGGAACATATCATCATGGAACTCATAAACAAAGACATTGGTAACCTCCACACTCTGGATCCCACCTAGTTCATGATTGTGAAAGGCAGATCATGCCTCCTGAACCTGATCGACTTCTTTGAGGCAGTCACCAAAGATCTCCCCTCGATGTCGTCACAAGATGGTTTGCCAACTGGCTCACTGACAGAACCCACACTGTAAAAGTTGCAGACTCTAAATCTGACCTCAAACCAGTGACAAGTGGAGTACCATAGAGTTCAGTCATGGGACTTCTCCTGTTTGGTATCTACTTCTCTGAAGTACAGGCTAACACAGAAGGCCTCTGGCTAATGAAGTTTGCAGATGACTGCAAACTACGAACCATAGTCAAGTCCCCAAATGATGTGGACATCCTATAGAAGGGCCTCGCTGAGACAGATGCCTAGTGTCAGTCATGGCCTCAAGCTCAATGCCAAAAAGTGCAGTGTCATCCTCTTTGGTAAAAACTCTGTACCCATGAACTACCACATAGGCAGCAATCTACTTAACACCGAATGTGTGATAAGAGACCTTGGGACCCAGGTGGACAGTAGTCTCGCCTTTGATAGTCACGTTGCCACAGTAGTCAGGAAGTCCTTCTACGTGGCACACCTCATCATAAAAAGGTTCTCATCCAGGAAAAAAGAGGTAATTGTTCCCCTCTACTCGACACTCATTAGACCCATTATAGAGTACAACGCCCCTTTTGGAATGTACCTCACAAGACATCTGCAGCAGCTGGAAAGACCACAGAAGTACCTCACAAAGAGGATTACTGACCTCAAACAAATGCCCTACACTAACCGTTTCAAAAAACTCCAGCTGTACTCCTTAGCATATCTCCTACTCCGAGGTGATCTCTGCCTAACATATAGAGCTATGTCAAACCCAGAGCTGTTGGACATGCTACACCAAAAGAAATCCCAATCCCTCCGAGCTACATGCTCTAGGGACCTAAACCTTGTCACCACAATAAACAGGATATGCTGGAGGGATAGATTCCTGTTCCAGAGACATCCCATACTCTGGAACAGGCTACCCATCTATGTCAAGCAAAGTTCTTTATTAGCACTCTTCAAGAAAAATCTTGATGAGTGGATGGGAAATAGGAAATACACCCCAGGGATCACTTCTGTGTCTCTGCTCGACAGTGGCACAGGAAAATAACTTTCTTGGGTGGCGTAAGCCAGGGAACCTTGTTGTCTAGGCTTACGTAGGCCCTTGGGCAGATAGCCTAGTTACTACCTACGAAACTATATAAATATATATATATATATATATATATATATATATATATATATATATCAGATATTATACATATTCATTAATTTGATTACAAAACTTTAAACAGTCAAGAAATTGCCTGTAATTCATGTTTACATCTTTGTGTGTGTGTGTGTGTGTGTGTGTGTGTGTGTGTGTGTGTGTGTGTGTAGACATTATTAAATACTTGCATTACTTCTATATTGAATACAAAATGCTTCCTCCAACAATTACATGTCCTACATCAACTTTGAAACATCATGCACACAAGCATATAGACACTTGTTGATTTTGTATAACTCAATTGTCTGTTTATGCATATATTAATAGCCATTGTAATTTATTTTAAGTTGTAACCATCACTCTTGCCAACACACACACACACACACACACACACACACACACACACACACACACACACACACACACACACACACACACACACACACACACACATCCATGTAAGTGATGGTACTGTAGTTGTTTGTGTTACATCTGTTTGTATTTATTCATTTATTTTCCACTCACTAACCATGGTTTCTTAACAGTAGCAGTTAATGATAGGAAAGGAAATAGAATATCCTTTTAACTGTTGCTGATGCAGTTACTTAATTTAGTTCTGTTTTTTTTCCACTTGCTAATCATGCCTTTTTACTGCAGTTATTAAAGTTAATTGATATGCTGGCCATTTGTTTTTATAACTGCGCTTAATGGTACTTTATATATTACTATGGACCCACAGACTTCTTTTTATCAGGCTATTTTCCTTCATTAATACCATGTTGGAGATTTTTTGATCTTCAGAAGGGTTTCATTTTATGTTCTATCCATTTTCAAAGATGAACTGTTTAACTGACACAAGAAACAAACAACTACTAAAAGCAAGCCTCCAAAGGTGAAACAAAATGAACAAAACTATTAAAATCACAAAAAGAAGTACAAGCAGGAGTAGCATAGAAAAAGACTTTACTCACCACAGGTTGTGCTTTCGACCTTGCTAGAGTGTCTTCCTCAGAACAAATAAACTTGCACACCAAAGCCATTTTTAGATTCCTACCAATTAAATATCAACCAATCAAATAAGCATTTAGCTAAATACATTCAAAAATACTAACAGGTCCTTATTTAAAAAGACACACACCTATATAAAAAATTAAACATCCAAATCAATAAAAAAATAGAAAAAAATGAAAATAAAAACACATTGTGTATGTTATTTTCATTTACACTTATCATAAATAATTTTTCTTTGTAAAACTACTTTATAATTAACTCCAGCATTTAAGCCCGGTGCATTGTAAGCATTAAGCAATACTTGCCACCAGAACTCTCTATTAACTCCATTAAAATTAGTTGAAATGTGATCCATAACAGCAAAATAAAACTTTGTGTGTCCCTTATGTGCATGTACTGTAGTACTATCTTCTTCCTCAGCTCAAACATAATACTGGATTAGGTCAGAGAGGCAGGACTTCCCTACTTGAAGATATGCTGGATAGTAATCAACAGATCTTTCCTTCTTTGAAATATAAGATAGCTGATCTTTGATTAGCTTTTTGTTCTTTTCCTCGAACAAGTCTAATATAAGACAGGATTGACTTATGATACTATATATAACTGTGACACATGATACTATATATAACTGTGACCTATGATACTATATATATAACTGTGACATATGTTCCTATATATAACTGTGAAATATGATACTGTGACCTATGATACTATATATAACTGTGACCTATGATACTATATATATAACTGTGACATTAACTGTGACATATGATACTGTGACCTATGATACTATGTATAACTGTGACCTATGATACTATATATAACTGTGACATATGATACTGTGACCTATGATACTATATATAACTGTGACCTATGATACTATATATAACTGTGACATATGATACTATATATAACGGAAACGCTATTTCTGTTCTTCATTATTCTACTACCTCCTTTGTTGTTACCAAATGCTTAAGTGACAAAACCCATGGTCATGCTAACACTTTATTTACCTTGCTTGGAACACAGCATTCCCTATATCAATTGCATTGGCCTTGTTTTACCTGCACCTCCTTATTTCAATAGTTTCTCTTGCTCTGAAAATGCATCATACTTACATTGGTAACACACCACCTCTCCAAGCTATCTGCCCCACTTCCCCTCTGGTGAAAACTTACACAAAACACCAACACCTTCACTGGAAGCATTACATTCATGTATAATATTCCCTCTTAGGTGACATAGCTGTGTCATATGTACTTTTTCTTCTGCTACTGCTGTAACTGCACAAACCAGTATTACCACATATGATCTGGTCCTCTATTCACAGTCATTTTGGGCTTCGTGGCCATATTTGTCTCCTTGGCCATTATGCATTTCTGTCAATTGCTACTGCCAGCCCTTCAGCCAATATAAACCATTCACTTTGTTCAGGTTGCCTTAACCATGTGCCTGGCAAAACTTTTAAGGAATTTTCTTAAACTTTCTCCTTCTTACACAGCATTATTTTGCCTTTCTTAATATTCACTTCATTGTCAACCCTAGTTCTGCAGTTGCCTCCTCTTTTTATCTTACATTCGCTATGTCAGTCTATATCTACAACAAGTATTCGCACGCTATTGGCTCCTGACATGCTAGCTGCCACTTGCTCAAAAATGCAAGTGTTCACGTTTGTACTGATTTGATCTCCCATAACTACTTATTCAAAATTCCTGAATTTCCAAAAAGATATCCCTATAACCAGCAGCTCATTAATCCTTGCCTATGTAAGCTATCCTTCCCTAGATTGGAGTACCTACACTTGCCATGTATGGTTTGCACAAGTTTTGGGCTGGATAAACAAACTCCCCTGGATGAAATTGTCCTCATACCCATAACGGGGAGAAACATTCTCTGCCTGGTTCTCACAGATTCAGCTCATGCATGTTCCATTCTACTGGTCTGCCTCTCACCAGTATTGTCAAACTGCCCACTTGTGACCTTTAGTTTCAGAACCTTGATTTATCCAAAAACTTAAAGAGGACAAGCAACACCGCATGCTATTGAGGAAACATTTCCTCATTCATAACTCATCATTACTAACCAACATTACAAGCTACACATTGAAGGAAAGCATTACCCTCCAAGTTGGAGTCTTTTCACCATCACACCCCTTACATATATGGTTACACTTCATAATCTCAAATTACCGAAATCCCGAATTTCAGTAACTCGAGACCATGAAGACGAAAACCAGAATATTGAAAGTGAATAAGAGCGAATTCAAATATCTCGAATCCGCACTTATCACTTATGCATTTCCGGTACGTTGCGTGTAGTGTAATGGTGTCTGAGATTGCAGGTGAATGAGTGTTTGTGTGTGTTTTTGTACATTGTATGTGTGGGTAAGGGTAGGGAGGTTTAAGTGTGAGTGTGAGTGTTGGATTTGTTGGCGTTTGTGTATGTGTGATGTGTATTTGTGTGCGAGCAAGTGGAGGATGGCGTGGTGTGAGGTTTTTTTTTTTTATGTTATGTGCGACCTCAGAGTTGGTATATATAAGTTGGGGGGGTGTGGGGGTGCAGCCACCCACATGATGGGTGCAGGGGGGCTTGACCCCCTGCTAATATGTAGTGTAGGGTTGTGTGGTTTGTGTGCTGTGGGTGGAATGGTGTGTGTGTTATGTGGTGTATGGTGTATGTATGTTCGTGAGTGTGTGATTCGGGATTGTGGATTTCGGTATTGTGAATGGTTTATAGTTTCGGGTTACTGAAATTCGGGATCTCAGTAATTCGAGATTATGAAGTGAAACCACACACACACACAAACACACACACACACACACACACATATATATATATATATATATATATATATATATGTATATATATATATATATATATATATACACACACACACACACACACACACACACACACACACACACACACACACACATACATATCTCCTAATTCCACATTCTCACATTAATAGACACATGTAAAAACCCCAGAGCAGACAGGAGTCAACCATTGCTTCCTCAGTAGATGTCACCACATTGACAGTGAATGCAATACTCTGTGAAGTTAAACCACCACTAACAGAAAACACAGATAACAGGCACTGCACTGGCGGCAAATGCATAACCATCTCTGCACACCACAGTAATATGCTTTTATTGATAAGCACATACTCAATAACAGCATATTATGATGAGTACAATGACACAAATGCCTTTCACAAGAACACAAACTTGAATCACTTTCATGGAAAGCATACATATATGTGTTTGTGTATGTTTGTGTGTGTGTTTGTGTAAATATGCAGGCAATTTTGTCTCCTGTGTATTATGCTGCTTTGACTATATAGGAGAGATACTGGGTATTGCGTGCACGCGCACGCATGCACGCGCGAGTGTGTGTGTGTGTGTGTGTGTGTGTGTGTGTGTGTGTGTGTGTGTGTGTGTGTGTGTATGTGTAGGAAATTACCAATCAGATGGTCTGGGTCACACAGATAGCTATGTGTTTTTTGTATAATTTTTGACCATATGTTTGCTGACCATCAAGCATCTTTCAATCAGATATACACTGCTCAAGGGGAGGGGGTGACATCATCCAAGAAGCCATGAGGGTACTTTATGCTCTTGCTAACATCTCAGCAATATCTGCTTTTCTACTCTATGGCCTAAGACCATCCCTGGTGGTTGATGAGCATATTCATCATTGCAAGGGTTGCATATTCCCCCTTACTTGCAAATGTTTGCCCCCTAAACGTGTTATGAAGGCCTCCTGTTACTGACTTGGGTGGCCATACCCAAAATTTCCTGGCATCTATTCTCCTTGTCATGATGGACCTCCACTTTCAAGTCAGGGAGATAGCTGTGTCTCCATCTCCCAAAGGATGTGTTTTTGTTGGGAGTAAGTGGTTTATTGAATACCTTGCCATAATTTATAAATACCAAATCTGCACAAATATATGTGTGTGTGTGTGTGTGTGTGTGTGTGTGTGTGTGTGTGTGTGTGTGTGTGTGTGTATGTGCATGCATCGTGCATGTGTGTGTGTGCACACGTGCACATCTGATGTAGAAAATATTAGCACAAGATTATAGCAATTAACCTTTTTAAAGGCCAGTAGGCCATATGCTTGATAACTGAACTTTCAAAGTTATAAAACTGGCATTTTCAATATGACAAGCATAACAAAGTCATCTTTAAATATTACTTTTTAAAACTTTTCATTTTCAGTACTGCATGAAAATTAGCTATTATTCATTGTAAGGTTAAATATACAAAATTAGTCATAATTATAACACTTTTTTAATTACTTAATTCCTAAACAAACTTTTATATTTAAGTCCACCTGGCATTGGAAAACTGTTTAATTCTTTTGTAAGTTCCCGTAAACAACTTCCAATAAAGGACAGAAATATTATTTTTGTTCCAAAACACAGTGCTGATAGAATATAGAATTAAATAGTTTTTTTTAATAGTTTATATTTATTAAACTGTTTTATTTTTTAAAGATTTATACAGTTTGGACTGTTGTTTCCTCAACACGTGCCCTACTTTTTTCAAGCAAGGGTTCAGCCTCTTCTCTGTTATAGTTTCTTTATTTTTCCCTTAATGATAACTTAAGAGTCTTAATAGGGGATTCCATTCAGAATAGTGACTGAACAGAAAATCAAACTTCATATCCATCCATCCATCCTCAACCACTTTTCCCATTTTGCATATTGGGTTAGGGTGTCACTTTAGTAGTGAAAATCATCTTGAGCAAAGATTTACACCACCAGGTGTCTAGCTCTGTCTCAGTAGTTCATTTGCACCACACACTTGCATACACAATCTCACCTAAAGCCAATTTAGAGTGTTCAATCCACCTACTGCATATGGTTGAGACCATATGATTGACTTTCCAAAAAAGTGGAACAATGGAAAACAACAAAAATCTACATTTTTGTAGGGGCAAGCCCCCTACACCTCTCATGTGGGGGGCTGTGGCACCCACACCCCCTGCATATTATATATACCAACTGTGAGATCACATTAAAATGGAGAAAGGGTAAATTCCCCGATCTCCACTGTACCACAATCTCCATTCAAAAGCTTCAACACTTCGAAAAGTCGATTATATGATCTCGACCATGTGAAGTTCAACTTTCTGTTGAGTTGATCTTCTGAATGGGACCCTTAATAGATATCATATTTAATAAAACTATATGCTGTTGAGTATGAGCTGTTGGTAGGAGTTCATCCCTGATATTACCTCATGTTCATGAGCTCTAAGGCTTTTTTTTTTTTTTTTTTTTTAGAATTTTGGCTCTGGACTGCACTCTTTGAAACAGTCAAAGTGCAGACATTTTTATACTATTAGGAAATGTACACTGTATTCTGTATTTTCATATTTCTGTGCATAGGAGCGGGATAGAGAGAGCAAACCATTTACCATATTTTCTTAGTGTTGCAGACAAAATTCATGTCAGCTAAGTCTGTATTAAGTCTTACCATGTACCTTAGTAGGATAGCAGCCATTAGGATTATAGTCCCTTATATACTAATTTATTTATAGCCTAATTGGAGGTGCAAGCTATTCTAGTGGGTGTGATACACAAGTTACAGGATTAAAAACTTTGGTAGCATTTCACCAGTGATATGGCTAGATTTTGCAAATCAAACACATATGGTCTGGGAGTACATATGAAAATGTACTGAGGTAATGTAAACTGTATAAATGAGCCAGAAGGGAAATAGAACAGTATTGTATGTATAATTTATATATAATATATATAATTTATATATAATACAAAAGGCGGGGGCATATCCATATTCATCATGGATACCCACACCTGCAGGTTAGTGGCACAGCACGATGCTTCGGAGATCATCCACATGCAACTAACAACAGGAAAAACTGCAATTCAAATTGTAGCTTGCTACAGGTCACCCACCATGTCCCAGGACCCCCATTCCACATTTCTGGAAATACTGGGAAACATAAAGGTCCTACCAAACACCCTAATATTGGGTGATTTCAATTACCCAAACATTAGCTGGGAGAACTACTCAAGTACTAACTCCCTTGCCCAACATCTCCTAGTATTTATAAACTCAAACGCCCTGGATCAACTGGTCTCACTGAGATGGATCCCTTGTGTCAAAATCATGGCCTCAAGCTAAATGCCAAAAAGTGCATAGTCATCCCCTTTAGAAAAAACAAAGTACCCACAAACTACCACATAGGTGGTAGTCCCCTAAATACGGAAAACATAATAAGGGATCTGGGGACCCAAGTAGATAGTAATCTCTCCTTTGATAATCACATTGCCAAATTGGTTGGAAAATCCTTCTATGTGGCCCACCTAATCATAAAAGGGTTCGCATCCAGATCAAAAGAGGTCATTGTGCCCCTCTACTCATCACTCATCAGACCCATCATAGATTACAATGCCCTATTTGGGATGTACCTTACAAGACACCTGCAACACCTGGAAAGACCACAGACGTACCTCACCAAGAGGATCATTGACCTCAAACAGATGCCCTATGCAGCTCGACTGAAGAAACTCCAGCTGTACTCTGTTGCATACCGCCTACTCAGAGATGATCTCTTCCTGACATACAAGGCCATGTCCAACCCAGAATTGATGGACATGCTCCACCTAAAGAAAACCTTATCCCTTCAAGCCACACGCTCTAGGGATCTAAACCTCACCACAACAATAAACAGGACGTGCTGGAGGGATAGATTCCTGTCCCAGAGACTTCCCATGCTTTGGAACAAGATTCCAAGCTACATTAGGCAGAGCTCCTCGCTAACAATCTTCAAGAGAAACCTTGACAAGTGGATGGGAAACAGAAAGGTTACCCCAGGGATCACCTCAGTGGCTCTGCAGGACAGAGGCACAGGGAACTTATCTAAGGGGGGGGGTGGCGAAAGCCAACACATTCTGGCTAGGCTTATAAATGCCTTTGGGCAGATAGCCTAGTACCTACCTATGAACCTATGAACCTATTTATTATTGCTTCTTTATAGGAGGGATAAATTGCAGGGAATTATTTGTACTGTTCTAAATTTAACATCCAGGGTCTAAGCGACACTTCTGAAAAATAATTATTATCACTATTATCACATTTTGAAGAAGCATAAAATATTTTAAATGGATGCAGTTAGCATAATGGTTAAGGTCTTTGCTTCCAAAGGACAAGGTTCAGTCTTGACCTGAGACCTTCGACCAATAGCTGCGTGGAGTTTGTATATTCTCTCCATGCCTTTGTGAAATCCCACCATCTCTCAAAAGCAAGCTGGGTGTTTCCATGTCAAACTCACCCAAAAAGTAATTATAGTCATTGGAAACAGCACAAGACTTTAGCTGGTACATATTGCTTGAAGTTTTGTGTAGATTGACTCCTTTAGGCATTAACTGTGGTGCACAGTATCCTCTAGATGAGAACACAGATCATAGACTGTGTACTGTGTAAAGGCTACACAATGTTATGGAAATTGGCTCTAGGTGATTTGGTCATGTGGACTAGTGTCACCAATAATGAGCATGGGTAGTTGCTGATAATAAATGGGTTGAAGATTCGACTTACTCTCATCTATGCCAGGGACCCGTGATAACAGTGAGAGGTGTATGGGCCTCTATTGGCTAGTGTGCAGCTACCATAAACCCAGTAGAGGACAGTGAGGCATGTCATCGGAAATAGTGATGGCACTCAGAATCCACAAACAGTATTCATAATCTCAGGGTACATCCCACAGTAGGGTTGTGGTGGTAGAGAAAAGAGTGCATTAAGGCAGCAGGTGCAAAACCTACTAGATACAGCAGGACAACAGGAGATGGTGATGCAGAAAATGGGAGACCTGAATGCTGAAGTCAGGACAGATAAATGAAGGCTGCCTGGGTCAACATGGGTGAGGCAACAGGAATAAAGAAGGAAAGGTCATTCTAGACTTCTGGTTAGCAAATGGATTATTAGTGGCCAACAGATGGCTCATCAACAGACATTCACAAGATTACATACAAGAGTGGTCAGCATGCAACTCAGGTTGATTTTCTCCTAGTATGGAAAAGATACTGGGGTAGAATCAGAGATGGCCAAGTCATACACAGTGAAACAGTTAGCTGACAGCATAAACCATTGGTGGCCAAAGTCAACTGCAAGCAATGGTCAGAGAAGGCTATAAGGCCAACAGAAACTAAGTAGAAGATATGGAAGCTGACTGGTGTATTAAGTATAAAAGTTCAAGGAAACTGTCAGGCTCTAACTCCTCAGGAAGGAGAGGAAATGGATAGAGATGAAGAAGAAGGAGGAGATGGATAGAGATGATGAAGAAGAAGGATGGCAGCACCTCAAAAACAGCATGTGTGTGGACTATAAATCAACTGAGCCAGATATAAAAATAAGGAACATAAGAAAAGCTGCTGTTGGAAAGCAGTATTCCAGGAAGCCATTGAAAGAAAGTGTGCAAGAAAAATGGGGACCAGGCTAAGAAGGAATACTGGTTAGTTAACAAAGAGGCTAAGAGGGCAGTAACAGTAGCAAAGAACAAGACATCAGAGTCATTCTACCAGCTTCTGGAAAGTGACTCAGCAGATAGCACAAAGAAACTGTAACAGGTTGCAAAGCAAAGACAGAAATACAAAGAAGATAATCATCAGACACCTTTTACAAACAACATTTCCACCAGTCCAGACAGCACCAAAGGCAAATAAGAGGAGTACTTACAGCAGTTTCTAAATGAAGAAAATCCACAGAAGCTGTACTATCCTAAATAGAGTCTATAATGAAAGAGGCAGAAGAGCCCACCCTTGAAGAAATAAGAACAACACTTAGGAACATGAAGTCAGGGAAAGCAGCAGGCTCAAATGAGGTCACAGCAGACTTGATGAAGAAGTTGGGTGAGTCACTGGAGAACTGGCTGCTGGGGGTACACATAGCAGTATGGAGAGAGGGAGAAATGAATCTCAGATGACAGAGAATAGATGTTCTAATGCCAGTCTACAAGAACAAAGGAGACATTCACAACTGTGGGTGGTACTGAGGTATCAAACTCCTGTCACCCTGCATAGAAGTTGTGGACAGTGTGAATAATAGATGAGTACATAGACTAGAAAAATGTAAGAAGGGAGATGAACATTTTAGATTCAGATCCGGATGCAGCACAAACAACCTGATGTTTGCAATGAGACAGAAGGTGGAGAAAATGCTAAACATGAGGAAAGAGTCCATCTGAGCATTCCTAGATTTAGAGAAAGCACATGACAAGGTCCCATGAAAGCTAGTTTGGGCAGTCCTGCAATGGTTCAAATTTCTAGAAAGATTGGTAGAACTGGTGCAGTCTGTGTACAACGGCCCAATGTCTGTGTACAAGGTCCCACAAATCTGTGTACAAGGGTCCAATGACACAAGCACAGACAGTGTTTAGGCTCACCGAAAGGCTCCTAGTGGGAGTGGGTGTGCAGCAGGGTTCAGCTCTGAGGCCACTGCTGTTCATAGTATTGAAGGAATACATTAGCAAACAGGCCAGAAATAACAGATCAACAAAACTGCTGTATACAGATGATGTGGCATTGTGAGCAGAATCTGAACAAGAATTTCAGAAAATTATGGAGTAATGGAATACAAAACTAAAGGAACAAGAAATGAAACAAAGTACAGAGAAGACAGCTGTAATGGCAGCAATCGGGGAAATCAGAAGAAGCTGAAAAGGAGGAAGGAAAAACAATAAAATGATTAATAACTTCAAGTTTCTTTGAGGGATAGTTGAGAAGGGAAGTCAAAACGTGGAGGCCAAAACTAGAATGAGTGGGGATGGAGCCAAATGGCACAGAGTGTCAGGGAGAGTTTGTGACAGAATATAAAAGAAGCTGCAAATGAATGCATGCACAACAGTGATACGATAGCGACATCTGTATGATACAGAATCCTGGGAAATGAAGGCAGAACAGTTCAGGAACCTGGAAGTGAAGGAGTCAAAGTGCCAGGGAGTGGTAGTACAATGCACACTGTGGGATAGATGAAGAAATAAGGACATCAGACGGGAATACAAAGTAGCTCTAATTGTAGAGAAGGTCAAAGAGAACAGATTACAGTGGTTTGGGTTCATGTTCAAAATGCAGAAGATAACTTGGTGAAGAGGATATAGCAGAGACAGGAAGGCAGCAAAAGGAAACAAGGATGTCAAGCAAAGAAATGGATAGATTGTGTAAGGGAAGACCTGCAACTGTCAGGGGTGACTTTTGTAGATGGCAGGAGAGTGTCACTGAGTCGAGAGAGGTGGTGGCAGTTCACAAGACTCCCTGAACCTATGTAGAAAAAGGGAAAAAGAAGGTTAATGATGATGCTGATGATAGAATATTTTAAGTAGTAAGGTTTGAAATTGTTAAAGTAAAGTTCATTGTGGTATGAGGTAAGATATCAAGACCTTGTGTTTTTCTTTTTGGATTAGAGAGCAAATTTGCTGCATTCAAGAGTCAGGATGTAGAGATGTAAAATAACTATGGCTACTTTGGAAACGGTGACATAATCAATAGTGATAGCATATATCAGTGGTAGAATTACCATACATTAATGTCTGCTGCTGACATCCAGAAAATAATTAATCAGAGTCACAACTACATTTCATAAAAGCAACCAAATACAAGTGTTCCCCTGATTTAGTGTTAACTGCAGCATCAGGCCAGAAGCCCTAGGTTCCCATATGGTAACTGTATAATTGTAGTTCTTCCTAGATCAAAACAATGGGCAAAACGCATTGTTTCAGAACTGCTTCAGTCATTTATAGAGAATATCATTTCACGTGTCAGCTGCTAAGATTACTTTTTATTTTATTTATTAAAGCAAACGTTCCTTTTCTGCAAGCTCTAACCTAGTCTTACCCATTTTGCCTTTCCTGAATAAAATTAAGAAAAGGGTACAATTATAGGGTGTAGTTCATGCTAAATTAAATAATGGGGCAGAAACACTAATACTGGGTATGTACTAAAAATAGAAGTCTAAACATTAGAGACCATATTAATATTATCTGAAGCCAAAGAGTAATTTTATGTTTATAAATCATCCATGATCAGTGTTAGTGTAAATCAAGAATTCACCTGTGTTATAAATTATTCTTCTGTTTACTTCTTTTATTACAACTGTATTTCAGGCAAGATGGAAAATTCAGGTCAGATCTCACTATAATACCTCAAGGTTATCATCAATTGTTACAAGCGCACAACCTGAATCCTTGACACACTATTAAATGCATTCCCCTTAGCAAACTCAAGAGTCCTATGAAATGTTTTCTCTATGACTATTATAAATATGGATGTATTGTGGAAGAAAAAAAAATCTTTATAGGAGGTCAAAGACAGCTGACAGTGCTATTGCTGTCATGGTGTGAATCATATAAATGATAAAAAGGCTGCTTAAGGAATGTCATTTTTTGACTTACATTACCTTCAGCAGTAAAATAGAAGCCTGCCAGATCAGTTCCATGCACTGCCTAATGAAAAAAAAAATGCTTTACTCTAGCAAGTACTTAGAAGAGCAAATTGTAATAAAACAGTAAGAAAATGACACTGAATCTGAACTTATTTATCACAACAAATGTTTTCTGTTTGTGATTAGTATGCTACATATTACGTCGTGGGAGGGGATGGAGGGAGGAATATATCTATCCCCAGAGAACTGTGAAAGTATAATGTTGTTCTTTTTTCCATTCTTAACATAAGTGTAACTGTATTTATTTTAATTAACATTTGTCTTACTGGGACAG
Organism: Protopterus annectens; assembly: GCF_019279795.1. Taxonomy (NCBI): domain Eukaryota; kingdom Metazoa; phylum Chordata; order Ceratodontiformes; family Protopteridae; genus Protopterus; species Protopterus annectens. The sequence goes on along the minus strand of NC_056734.1, from coordinate 733,412,580 downwards.
ACTCCATTTTCAGCAGTGACCCAGTGAGAAATGCTCCACACACATCATTGAGATGTGGGAGGAAACTGGTGCATCCAGACTGTGCCCACACAAACACAAGGAGGACATGCAGACTCTGCACAGAAGGCACCCTAGCCAAGAATTTGACCAGAGACCATCTTGCTGTGAAGCAACAATATTAACCACTACACCACTCTCCTTTGTTGCAGTAAAGTTACTTTTCTAAATGAAAACAGACCTTTAAGAATCATGTCTGTAATTAACTAAGCTTGTAGGGTTACACTGTGGTCAATCTACCTCCTTCCTAACTACAGCCTTTTGTATAGCTTTGAGAAGTGATTTTTTTCTTATACAAATATGTTTTGAGCTAGGAAATCCAGTATTTATGCACAGAAAAATTCAATGACTTTATCAGCAGAGATGTTAAAGCTAACACTGATGACATAGCTTATTTTGTTCAAGGTGTTTTATAAATTACTTTGAACAGCATTATTTACATAAAATATTGTTTTCAGGAGGCACAGTCACTTGGTAGCACTAAAACACTCCATCGGTCTCAACAAACAACTCAGGGAATTCTAGCAAAGCCATCTTCAGGATACAAATAGCCTCCCAAGCCAAGTATAACCATAAGGCATTTTTCAGTTATGTACTCAGCCTTAAGGGGAACACGCAACAGTGTGCTGAACTAATAGTAAATGGAACTTCCTATACCAAACTGGAAAATATAACACATTTGCTAGCCAATAAATTTAGCTCTAATTTCACCCCCCCCCCATAATCTAAAGTTACTCCTCAGGAAGTAACCTATCACTAAAAAACAGGTCCTCACTGTAGTCTCCAAAGCTAAGTGCACTGCATTGATGGGTCCTGATAATATCCCAGGATTCTTCCTAAATAGCTTGAAACACAACCTATCAGGTCCACTAGAATGTCTATTCAACCACAGCCTTCAGACAGAATTCACCCTAGGGAATGGAGTACTATGATGGGCATCCCTCTACACGAAAGGGGATATCAGCTCAGCCAGGGAAAACCAGACTCATAAGTTTAACTAGCTTTATATGCATTGCCATAGAAAGAATTATCATGGACCTGATAAACACAGACATAGGAAATATTTAAACATTGAACCCATCCCAGTTCTCTTTCAGCAAGGCAGATCAGGCTTACTAAACCTGGTGGACATCTTTGAGAAGGCCACTGAAGCCATAGACAAAGGCAAAATGATACATACTGACTACCTCGACCTCACAAAAGCATTTAGCATAATACCTCACTCAGGTATTATAGACAAAGTCACAAATGTAGGCAAATATCCCTATGTCACCCAGTGAATAGCCAAATGGATCATGGATAGGATACATGAAGTTAGGGTGGGGGATTCCACTTCCACCAGGTTGTCTGTTACTAGTGATGTCCCACAGGGCTTGGTAATGCACCTCTTCTGTTTGGAATATACTTCTCTGAAGTCAATACAAATTTAAAGAGTCTTTGGCTGACCAAATTTGCTGACAACTGCAAGCTGGGTGCAATCAATAAATCACCTCAGAGTGTAGAGATCATCTAGGAGGATATGAAACAGACAACCAACTGGTGCCAGAGCAAGTGGACTAAAAATCAATAGAAAAGCATGCATAATTATACCCTTTAGAAAGAAGACCACCCCTGCAAATTACAACATTGATTACATTCACCTAGGAGTAGACCTAGTGGCAAGGGTCTTGGGAAATCACATTGACAGCAACCTGAATTTTGATCACCATGTGTCCACAGCAGTAAGAAAATCCTTGTACATGGCATAACTTATAAATAAGGGCATGGCATCCAAATCTAAGGATATCCATTCTGATGGCTCTGCTACACATTCACAAAACAAATAGCACTAGAATTACCTGACTTAAGGATCAAACCTTGTCTGTGACATAAACAAAACATGTTGGTGGGACAAGTATGTGCCTAAGAGATTACCCCTTCTATGGAACAGACTCCTCATTCATGTGTAGGAGAGCTCCTCCCTAGACCTATTCAAACTCAATTTGGACCAATGGATGGGAAACTGCAAATTCACCCTTGGCTTGTCACACATATCTCTTATGG
>NC_056734.1:733247980-733405480 GCF_019279795.1 Protopterus annectens | reverse complement strand
TGGCAGAATGAATAGTCTGTCCGGAATAACCTCTAATAAGAAACCTGTTGGCTAGATCATCATGATGTTGTTTCAGATCCTGTTCAGAGGAACATATCCTTTTTATCCGCAAAAACTGGGATTTGGGGATGTTATTAATAGTATGCTTGGGATGTAGACTGTTGGCATAGAGCAAGGTATTGTATTCTGGAAATTTGCGAAATACAGAAGTTTTGAGGGTGTTATCAGGTAGACGCTGTAAAAAAACATCCAAAAAGTGTATTTCATTGAGATGGTAATCAACCGTAAATTCCACACCCCATATATTTCCGTTAAGATGTTCCACAAATTCCTGTAAATAATCTGTACCACCTTTCCAAACCAGCCAACAGTCATCCAAGTATCTTCTCCAAATATCAATTTCAGGTATATATATATATGTTATGTAACTCATCATAGATGATATGTTCCTCTACATATCCCATGTATAGGTCAGCATAAATAGGTGCAAATGAAGCACCAATAGCCGTGCCCTGTATTTGCCAATAACAATCTTGTTTGAAATAGAAAACATTCTTGGTGAGGACGTGTTCAGCCATACAAATCAATAATGTATTGAATCCAGGGGAATAAATGTTTGCTTTGTTTAACCAAAAATCCAATGCTGCTAATCCAGCCCAGTGTGGAATACTGGTATAAAGAGACTTAACGTCAAGAGTGCACATTAGCCAATGTGGCTCTAATTGTGAATCAGAAACAATTTGCAAAAATTCTGTGGTGTCTTGGAGTCTAGCTCTGACGAGAGCCAAAAGGGGTTTGAGTTTTTCAGTTAGAAAAGCAGAAAGGGGTTCAGTAAGTGAACCAATCCCAGATGCAATGGGTCTACCTGGCGGATGATGGAGAGATTTATGGATTTTGGGTAGCAAATATAGATACTGTTTTGCAGGGTCTTTAACCATCAGGTGTAATTTAATCTTGTCAGAAATGATGCCAGCCTCCACAGCCTCCTGTAAAAAGTCATCTATTTCCCTTTTGAAATTGGGTGTGGGGTCGGTAGTCATGTTCATGTAGTGATGAGGGTTAGACAACTGTCTATTTCCCTCCTCCCAATAATAATCGGAATCCATGACTACAACCGCACCACCCTTATCAGCAGAAAGAATGACTATATTAGTGTTATTTCTAAGGTGTGTTAAGGCTAGTTGTTCAGCTCTCGATAAGTTATGTTTGATGGTATTCTCTGATCCCAAATGAAAATGTAAATCTTTGATGACTGCCTGTTGAAAAATGGCTACATGTTTGTCCATAGGTGGATTAAAAGTTGACTGATGAAATCGGAATTCAGAAGATCTTTGAGAAGGATCTGATTGATCCTGTTGTCTGAAAAACAAGTTAAGATTAATTTTTCTACAAAATGCCATAATATCTGATACTAAAGAACTCTCATCAACAAAGAAGCCAGGGATGAATCCAAGACCTTTATTAAGCAATGCATATTCATCTGGTGTTAAAACATATTTCGAAATGTTGAAAACATTATTACTGTGTAAATCTATTTCACTACTGACAAGAATAGATCTTCTAAACTTTTGACCCTTGTGTTTTCTGCCTCCCCTGTGTTTTCTACCCCTAAAGGGTCATCTGATGTACGTCCCCTCTTGGAGTTTGGTGAATCCCCAGTACCAATGGATTCCGAGTCTATAGTAGAGGACTCCTCACCTGAAGTTGTGTTAATGAAAACAGCCTTATTTAATATAGACCTAGGTCTCTTTTTACGAACATATGTAGGATTCTTGGTACCCTGGGCAAACCTTACCCCCTTATGCGACTCAAACTGTCTTCCTCTATCATAGTCCTCCCTGTCTCTTGAGAATTTGTGAATTTTTTTAGCTTTGAGATTATTCTCAAGAGTTAAAAGTTCCTTAGATAGTTTGCTCAGACTGTTTTTGAACTTGGTATGGTCTTCAAATTCTTTTAAATCATTACAAATTTTTTCAACTTCCAAAATATTGGTCTGAACTGTTCTATCATAGAAAGATGCCAATATGTTCACAAATGACATAGATGCTTGTTGCTGTGCTGACTGCCAATCTCTTATTAAGATGTCATCTGGGGTTCCAACCAATGGTTGAATCTTAGACCTGAGCCCCCTGGGGGATATTTTTTGGTTTTGGTAAGCTCTTAACAGTTTTAGATGCCAAATATTTGTCCTCAATGTTTTAATTTTCTTGCCCAACTGACTGAACAAGATAAAGCAACCATCAACTGGATCAGATATTGGACCCGCAACAAGGTCCACAGACTTAGTACCAATGCCAAAAACCTGAATATCATCTTTGTCCGCACATAGGCCAGAAAGTAATTTCTGTAGATCCATGACAATAAGTTGCCTAAGAGAAATAATTGTTCTCAGATAACCAAAATCAATCAACAATACAACCTGAGCAACACTAAATAAGAAACCTATGAGCTATCCCAAAAGATATAAATATATATTATATATATTATTTTGAGTCGGATAAGGATGAAGGTATAAAGCCCATACTCCAAAAAATGAAGTTATATGTTAGTACTCCAAAAATGATAAACAGTAATTAAACAATCTACAAAAGTGGCTTGGGGACCCTAGTTGTTATACGACTGAGGGCAATAGTTCTTAAGTACAGTCAGAATAAAATACTTCAGTTATGTCTATCCTGCATATAACTGATTATATTAATATGAACCAGAATGCTGGTCCAGGAAAATATCCTTGAGTACCTGAGGATTATAAACAATCGTAATGTGTGTAAATACAGATTGACCAGGATATAAAAATTACAGAACTAGCACAATCAAAGCTCTGTAAACAAGTTATTAGGGAACACTTGCCTCGAGGAATCCTGTTAAAGAACAAAAGTAGTTAAGATAACTTGACCAAATGTATAAGTCCTATAATTATTTTGCAAAATAAACACCAATATATACATTACAGAAAGACTGGACAATAGCCTGAGAGTATTGGTCATACCTGAATATGAAAGTTACAAAAAATGGGGAGCAAGCTCAACACTACAAACAGGTCCCTGTCAAAAGATTACAAAAAATGTAAATGCTATTGAAGGCCCAACATGAATGAGATACATAAACAATCCCATAAAAATAGGAAACATTTATATAAGAAGTACCTGCGAAAAAGCAGAAATGGTTAGATAATACAATAAGCTAACCCAACAAAATAAAACATGTCCCACTATAGTTCTGCCAGGACATACATTATTTGTGAGCATCAAAAGTGCTTACTTAAATTATTATTCCTGCCCTAATTGAAAAAGGCATAAGAAAATATGTAACAGTAAATACCATTACTAAGTCAAAAATATGGAAGCAAAAAATAAAAAAAAATATGATATAAAAAACGTTAAGACTATAAGAGACATAAAAAATAGCCATGATGAAAATAATGTCCCAATTCTTCAAAAGCAGCAGTCACGGAGGTTCAAACACTGAGAATTAAACTACAGATGAATAATTAGACCACGAGTGTCCAAAAAGTTACACAAAGTCATCGCATATATATTCCCCTCAGTTCATGAATCTAAATTCGGATATCCATCCAACCATGATATACCAACCAACGGGTTGATATTATCTAGTCCGGAATGTCCAAAAAAATAGGTTTCGATCTCACAGCCTCCCAAAAAAAAGAAAGAGAAAAGTACCTGAATGTCAGCAAGAGTAATCCAATATGGAATTTCCCTTAATCCTGAGCATGAGGAAGGAAAAAATGTTGATCACTGCCCTTTAGGAAACACAAGATAGTCTCCCTGTCGATATCGATATATAGACGAACACATTAGTGATGCCAAAACTGTTAGTAGAAAAATAAAGAACCATAGACCATGCTTTCCACGAACCAAATGCGTAATAATGTTGAAAAAGGTTCAAAATTCGCAAGGTTCGCCAACAAAAACGAAGGTGGTATGCAATCCACTGGAACCCAAACAAAACACACGCAAGGAATAAATCCAAATAAATTCAAAAGATGATTGAAGGCACAAATGCACAAACGCCAACTCCCGATGAGGAGCCCTCCTTTACAGACACCAGAACACCACAAAATGGCGCTTCTTCTCAATCCCTTCAAACGCCAACAGCCAGCAAGTAGAACAGAGTAAGCAAAGAGAAACGATAGCAAGTACGGCTGGTGCACGGCAAGCAAGTTAGACCGAACAAAAATGAAAAAAATGTCAGCACCAGAAGGGATTGATACTAATAGCTTTATTAAGCTGAATACTAGACCGGTTTCAGCACATGGCTTTCATCAGTAGATTAATACACTTTGAAGAAAAAGCCCCACATTAAATAGCTCAACAATTATGACATCATTTCCTGTCATAAGAAAAATATAAGGTTAATACCAAAATACACACATATATATATATATATATATATATATATATATATATATATATATATATTTGTACATACTTCAAATAGCATGTGTATGAAAAAGAAATGAATATTTTTTTGAAATGATCAAATAAATAAAACAAATCAGGCATAAACATATAACCTGAGAAAACCAATATTTATAGTTTATCATTGAGTCCAGGGGAAAACAAACCTCCTAGTTTCACTATCCATTTTCTTTCTTTATTGTTAAGAATTTTGTGCATTCCAGTTTTGAAAGCACGATTACCTGTAATGTTGTCTATGATAGTAAAAGTAAATTTGGCAGTGGGATGATTCAATGAGTGTCTATATAGGGCATTGGTGATCCTGGCATTCTTAATATCCCCCAAGTGTTCAGATATTCTAATTCTGAATTGTCTAGATGTCTGCCCAACATAGAAAGCTTGACAGGTGCATGTTGCAAGATAGACAATCCAATCTGAGCTACAATTACCAAAACAGCCAATATTATATAGATGCCCCGTATTCTTACTAGTAAATGTTTTGGTTTTGAATATGTAGCTGCAAAAACTGCAGTGTCCACAGGGGTAAGTTCCAACCAGTTTTTCACCCGTTAGTCTCCTCTGGGATAGAGTGTCATCCCTAAAAGTTGTTTTCTTGTAATGGGAGAAATGTGATGCTAATGTTTTGCCCTTTCTATAAGAGAATGAACATCTGTCCCCCAAATAATCCTCTAAAACAGAGTGGGATTTTAGTACATTCCAATGTTTGTCTATGATGTCCAGAAGGTGCTTGGTATTTCTGCCATAGGTTGTGACAAATCTACAAGTATCATAGTTAGTCTGTCTATGATGTTCTTTGCATTCCAATAGTGGATCCCTGGTATGGTTTTTACTCCATTGCATGGCAGAATGAATAGTCTGTCCGGAATAACCTCTAATAAGAAACCTAGCCAACAGGTGCACAATAGGTGAACTGGAGGTGTATGAGGGAGCAGCGGGTGAATCAGAAAGAAACACAAAGAACAAGCATACACATCTGCAATACAACCTGACAGGCCATACTGTAGAACACAATCACACAAACATGTGAATATTAAAATGTGTGATACACATGTACAGAAACGTCACCGGCACATACCCACAGAATGTTCTGGATGGAACTGGGCCATCCAAATGCAACACACCTGGATGCATAATTGAATACCCGTCATCCCCTCTACAGCACACAACCTGCCCCCATTCTTGAACGTCCACCAAATCCAGCCATACTCGGGGTACTAGCTTGGCGCAGCCATATCTACACATACTGACCACTGCTCATATGTAGTAGGCAGTGTCACCCTAGGCAGTGTCAGGATTGCAAACTATGTATCCCTTGCATGTAAAACCCTAACACATTTTCATAAATCCAAAAGAATGGACGGTTATTGGCTTGTTCAATTTTTGGATATCCCTCATGGGATAAGTGTCCTGTGTAAACATCAGACTTTGTATCACGACATGATGTCCAGTCCTGTAGACATCTGGACACAAGTTGTATGTGCAGTAGTGGTTTATGAGACTGTTCAGCCTCTAGATGGTCATGCATAACCTACTACCCAGGATCAAACACCTGCCCGTGATGCACGTCTCCTCACATGAATTATCGAGAGAATATATTGTACACAGCCGCATAGTGGCACTTGGAAATAGGGTCATTAAGGTACTGATGTAAGCAGGGTACCTCTTGACCCACTTTGTGAGGGACAGTCACTGTTTGGGTAGGTGTGTCCTGACCAAGAATAATACAATGGCAAATGTCCTGTGATTGTAGGAAATAACTATGCACCATATGTCATGTAACAGTTGCCTAAAACAGTTATTTCTGGATGTAAAACACATAAATCATACAAGAAACAGAATAAGCAACTAAAGTGCTACAGGAAAAGGCTCTCATCTAGGAATGTTCTAAACCATGTACTGACCATGGGTATGTGTTGGCCAAAACAATCTGGTGTGTCCAGAATATACCCCATCCTGTACATATGAAAATGTGGCAACTCTACCAATGGTCAGAGCATTTGCACAATAACTGGCCAGCCTCTTAATCACCCACAAAACCAGTGACCTTTGGAGGAAAGGTGTTGAATGACACTTGAATGACCAATGACAATAATTAAGAGTAATAAATGCTTTTAACTGCAGAAAAAAAGTATTAATACATATGGCTCTGAATCTGTCAACACGTTTCAAGTTAATAGTACTAACATTGTAGAAGTGTCCGTGATTGTCTCTGATTTGTCATTGCCTTGTCCCTGTCACTATTACAGAGGGCCCGTACACATATGTACACCAACCAACTGTCATATTTGTAGACAGTACTATTGCATACCTATAGTGAAGTCATAAGTGATGTCCAGAATAATATTCATTGTATATATGCATGAAATAGTCAAATGTGAATGGAAACACCAGTGGAACCAACCCCCACCCTATATTATGTAGTGCCAACATAATAATATGGTCAGAGGTGCCCAAACCCCTGCATCTGTAAACACAGGTAGAATGTTAAAATCGGGACCAACTCTGTCCATGTGCTAAGTCTGACATTTGAACAGGGTCAGGGATGTTCCAATCACCAGTCAGAAAAGCCTACACCCAGATCACCACATGAACACCCTGCCAATAAAACATACATATGTGCCAGGACTATAATCTTTGGAGTTCTGAATATCCTTGGAGTGAGTAAACATGCAGCACAGGTCCAGAGCAGTAGGGAATAGGGAATGTCGCATGTGTAGTACTGTGGTTTTTCCCAGCAGGAGAATGGATGCCTGCTGTGTAAGTGAAGCGGTGAGGCATATGTTAGGGTAGCTATGAATCATGGGTATACATATAAATGAAGCAGAACACCAATAGTGTAGTGGTTAGAGCATCTGCCTAATGTAAATGCATTCCCGGTTCAAGTATGACTATAGCACATATAATTTTCTTGTGTAATGAATGCCTCTGTGCTGTAAAGCCAACATTTAAACACGTAAAGGTGGACGTGTGTTTCGCATGGGGCCATTAACCGGATTCCATCAATCAAATTTGTACTGTCATAATGAATAAGGCACACTTAAGCACAAAGAAGTGGCAGTAAACATATGTAACTCACAATAAGGATATGCAAGTGCACCTGTGCGGGTGTAAGCAGCTCCCAGCATAGCAAATGTATGTTGTTTTGTACAGATGTAACTTATATATGTATATATAGATATATAGATGTGTGTATAGATATATATCCACAGATATAAAATAAAGAAATACATGAAAAAAAAAAAATATATATATATATATATATATTTATATATATATATATATATATATATATATATATATATATATATATAAAATGAACGCCGAAAGAAGAAAGCATACACAAGGGTTGTGAAGGGAATCTAGAGCAACTAAGGTATTATATAGTGCTTGCAACGTATGTCAGATAAAGCTGCACAAGCGTGAGTAGAGCACCACTATTCACACCAGAGGCAGGGTTATACCAGTGGCCATAATATCGTTGAACTACTACGTCAACATTACACACAGTCGAAATGTAGTTCATGTTGTGACTACCTACACTTGTAATCCGCAAATGTTCGTAATCCATAACATCAGGAAAGGCACGTATATGCAAATAATACACGAGGCGGTACAAAATGTGTGTAGGGCCCCTAACGCACTGGAGAGGGTAATGTGTAATGGTGTGTCATGGCTGCAATATCAGGTGGATAATGGCTGTTACGCGTGTAAACTCAACAAGGGTGGGTTGGAGAAACTATGGCTATGCGATTATGGAAACAGGAGTGCCAGGGTTGTTGCGCCGGTTCCAGTGGAGCAGCACGTGTAGGTCAGCTAGTATGTAGGTGCAATTCTCAGCTAGAGCGTCTTCTGCGTGGAGACATACGTGAATGGGCATCCCGTCATTGAAGGTTGTGCATCAGGGCTGGCAACTAGGCATGTAAAAGTCTATTAGAGTTCCGCTGTGGCGACCCCTAACCGGGAAAAGCCGAAAGACAGGGGTTGGGAGGATGGCCTAATGGTTAAGGTGTTTGCCTTACAAACACAAGGTGCAGGGTTTGAGTCTCGCAAGGGATAATTGGCTAGGCTTAAAATGGCACGCAAGGGCAGTTAGCCTAGTACTAATCTATGAACCTATGAACTTATGACACAACAACATGCAGACATCAATATCTTGACGTACATTCTCTGTAACACATGCACTCCATTTATTGACATAAATAATATGAATACACACAGAAACAAATACTGTAGCAGGAATACTAGGCTGTGCAGACGAGGAATAGGTCAAATGACACTGTATCACATCACACTTATCAGCGGTACTCCATACATGAACAAAGTGCGACATCTGTCCACTGTATAACGTGCTATATACCGATTACAAGTTAGCCGGAGTGAAGTGTCGGTGTCATAATGACTAAGTCAATAGTATGCTGTTGAAGCAGAGATAAAACCCAATACGCATGTGTAAGTGTGTTAGTCCGGGAAATGTATTGGTCAATGGACACACATGTGTATACATATATATATAATATTTATATATATATATATATATATATATATATATATATATATATATATATAAATACATACATACACACACATATACAAATATATATATATATATATATATATATATATATATATATATATATATATGTCGTAGATATACACATGTACATAATTAGTTTACTGTACAGCAATTATGGGTAACATATGTTCAGACTGGGCATATGTTACTGGGAGGTCCAATAAACAAATGTTTACCTCCCACACCGCCCAGCTAGGCCGGTCAGACATACAGACACGCAATAAAGGTAAATACACTGCTGCTTTCCAAACCACCAGCAGGAAAGTACCAGTGGGAGAGATCTGCAAGGTCTACACTTTAAACAAAGATAACGGGGTCCCTTGCGGGACACCAAAAATTCACTATACATGCAACCCTGTAGTGATTGACGCGAGCAGGATGTAGCTGTACATGGAACAGTAGGTTGTGCAAGTGTAATAACACATGGGTTGACAAAACGTACAACATGTGCCCCGAGACGGGGAGAGTGGGCAGTGTGTAGGGGTGTGTTCATACCCCAGCTGTGCTCACAGTAGGTATTTGTCATGAGTGCTGTAGAGGGGTGTCAGGTAGGTGAATCATGGGTATGCAATAATGGGCCTAAGTGTGCAGGTGTTGGTTGGCAGAGATGTAGTAGGCACGCCCAGTGGAAGTAATTAATATTCCTATGTGGGCATTGCTGATGCTCATAACTCCCAAACCTGAAGAGCATATCTACTGGATAGTCCGTAAGCCATTTGGGGAACACATAGGGATTATATCAGTGCCCTGTACCCAATGATCATGGACGTCCATGATTATGAATCAGAATCCAACACAGTCCTAACTAAACCCCGCCAGAACTAGTGATATTAGGTCAACAGATGGCAGAATAGACGTAATGCCTGACAGCATATATATATAAAGGGGGGGCCACTGTTGTTATGGATACTAGTTTTTATCATAACAAACTGAATCTTTTATTATCTGATAAGGAGACCTATATATCAGTAAACCCACTTAATGTTAAACTTATTATAGATAAAGTGCATTCATGTTTGAAACAACTTTTGCAGAAGGAAGCCATTAGTGAGGAACTGTACAATTTCCTAAAAATTGAAGATGTGGTGACCCCTGTTTTTATGGGTCTACCCAAAATACATAAATCTTTAGATGATCCACCTATTAGACCCATTGTTTCTGGTAGGAAATGGGTGACAGAAAATATTTCGATATGGCTTGAAACTATACTTCGACCTATAGTCGATGATACAAAGAATGTTTTATCTGATACAGGGGGCTTCCTGAGAGCATTAGGAGAGGTACAGAGGGGAACCAATGACAAGCCATACCTTATGGTGATGTTAGATGTAGCTAGTCTTTTTACAGTCATCAATAATGACTATGGTACTAGAGCTATAGGAGAAGTTTTGAAGACAAGAGATGTTGAGCCATCTAAGATTGATCTGATTATTACTATGCTACATTTGGTGTTAGACCACAATGTTTTTTTGGGTCCTGAACAACTTTACAAACAAGCACAGGGTGTAGCCATGGGCACACCCTGTGCTAACACCTATGCCAACCTTGTGCTCTCCCATTGGGAGAACCAGTTTGTTTATAAGCATCCCACTTGGTGGCCCCAGGTCAGGTTATCTAAACGTTACGTGGACGATATTTTTGTTTTGTGGAAAGGGGATGAATCGTCCATGGATAGTTTTGTGGAGTATCTCCATTCCACTACTAACTTTTTTAGATTTACCAAAGTGGTTTCCCACACACAAATAGACTTCCTTGATGTCCTTATAACACAAACCAGCACAGGATTCTCTACTGGATTACACAGGAAGGAGTGCTGGAAAAATACGCTGTTAACATACGATAGCATGCATCCACGCTATACCTTTCCTAGTATTATACAAGGACAGGTAAGCAGGATATCCAGGATTTGTACTGATGAATCTGTTTTTGATGGGGAAACCAATAGATTGAAAAGTTTTTTACTAGACAGGGGTTACAAAGGTGGGATGGTTAACAGGACGATTTCGCACAGCAAAGCCAAGAAGACATCTGCTTATAAACCATGGCTACACTCACAAATACAACCGGTAAGAGTAGACAAAAAGGACGAACGTCCTTTTAAGATGATGTTCACTTACAGTAGCAATATTAAGGACATCACTGACATTGTGAAGAAAAATTGGAATATCCTGATCAGTGATGATAAGGTTAGAAAAGTTGTAGGCTCCCACCCTAGGTTTGGATACAGAAAGAATAAAAACCTGAAGGACATTCTATGTAGAGAGCATACTATACAGGATAGAACATATGTCAAACAAATTGGGAGTACACCTTGTGGAGCATGTAAGGCCTGCCCATATGTCAACAGGGATACAACTTTTGTGCACCATATCACAGGTAGTAATATACAACTGAAAGCTAGGGCAACTTGCAGGACGAAAAACATAGTTTATCTGGCTGAGTGTAGGTCTTGCCCATGTTTTTATGTGGGCAAGACCAACAATATGTTCAAAGTGAGGGTATTACAGCATTTATCAGCCATAAGGAATGGCGATATACACAATGCCCTTTTCAGGCATGTTAATGAGTTTCCGACACATGATTTTAGTTTTAGGGCTATAGTAAACATTACATTGAATAGAAGAGGGGGGGACATAAAACAACAGACAGAATTGATTGAGTCAAGGTGGATTATAGAACTTATGGCTCACAGATGGCCCGGTCTTAATGATGTTATACCCATGAAGCCCGCCCTGAAAAACAGGCGGGTCTTTTACTAGTTTATGATTGGTTTATGTTTATTTTAAATAATGTCTCATAAAGATTGTGCTTTGTCTGATGAAGGGTAACACCCGAAAGCGCTAACTTCTTTTATACACTGTGTTTTGGATTTTATTTGGTTTTAATAAAGAACTTTGGATAACAGCAGCATCCATCCGGAAGGTTTTTTGCTTGATTGTACGGGATTGTCTTCCTTTGGCTGGATCTTGTCAGCATCGAGCATTTTGTTTTTTTCTTACACCACCCAGCTAGGCTGGGCAGACGTACAGACATGCAATAAAGGTAAATACACCGCTGCTTCCCAAACCACCGGTAGGAACGTACCAGTCGGAGAGATCTGCAAGGTCTACACTTTAAACATGGATAACAGTGTCCCATGCGGGATGCCAAAAATTCGTTATACAGGTGAACCTGTAGTAATCAATGCAAGCAGGATGTAGCTGTACACGGAACAGTAGGTTGTGCAAGTGTAATAACACATGGGTTGACAAAACGTATGACATGTGTCCCGAGACGGGGAGAGTGGGCATTGTGTAGGGGTGTGGTCATACCCCAGCTGCGCTCACAGTAAGTATGAGTCATGAGTGCTGTAGAGGGGTGTCAGGTAGGGGAATCATGGGTATGCAATAATGGGCCTAAGTGTGCAGGTGTTGGTTGGCAGAGAGGTATTAGGCGCGCCCCGTGGATGTAATTAATATTCCTATGTGGGCATAGCAGACGCCTATATCTCCTAAACCTGAAGAGCACATCTACTGGATAGTCCGTAAGCCATTGGGGAAACACATAGGGACTATATCAGTGCCTTGTACCCGATTATCATGGACGTCCATGATTACGAATCGGAATGTAACACAGTCCTAACTAAACACTTCCAGAACTAGTGATATCAGGTGGACAAGTGGCGGAATACATGTAATGACTAATGACAACATGTATGAGTCATAAACAGCATGTACCTTGACACATGTGAATGAATACATATGCCCTGTGACTGTCAATGTGTCAGGGTAATAGAACCAGTCATCTAAATGTGTCCCTCAGGGTGTTATGCAGTGTCCCTGATACAGTGTTCATTCTCCCCCGTTCGCATGTGAGGTCTGCTAGTGACAGAAAGCGCATATTCTGCTGACCACATAAGGTAGATGATAGCATAATAGTTTTGGATTACCACCTGATCGCCTTTGTGAGGAACACTCCACTCTGGCCAGTTGTGTTCTGCAAAATGAATGCTACGGCACATGGCCTGTGATTTTGGTTAAAGAGTTCAGATATTGTGTGTAGTGGTGTCATAAAATGAATTTGTTGTATCTGAAACAGGTACATATTATAGGAAACAGTATTAGCAACTATAATGTTACAAGAATAACCTTAATGTATGCAAACCGGTGAAGTAGTCAGTTTACTACTGGCTGTGGGTATGTGTTGCCTTGCCAAATGTGACAGCTCTATATATAGGTCCTATAGGGCTGCCACATTTCCAAATGGCCAAAGTGGGACCTGCTCTGTAGAAATGTCAGACGTAACAGGTCAGAACATACCTACAGCCATGCATCGTACAGACATATACATAGTCACACAAATCAAAGCTTATTCTAGCAGCAGTCAAGTTGCTTATGCTACTTCACATAACATATCGACGTGTCATTTATACAATAACTGTTACATGCAACTATTACAGACACGTAGAATATAATATTGTCCTCTGATTAGGACATTAGTTATGGCTAGAGTATTGTCGCATGATACATATGCCTAATGAGGGAATGTCCCATGCAAAGTGGGAAAGGTGTTACGCCTAGAGTGCGGCCAATCTAAAAGGTGGAAAACCTACAACAGGTATGCGGTAGCATGACCCGGCCGAGAGTTGCGTTTCCCAAAACACATTTACATGTCAGCATTGCAGAGTATCGGTTCCCATGTATCAGCCAGATGGGAGCAGATTGTATGAGGAAGATGCATATAATATGATTATGTCATTGGACAGGCCGCCGAGTCCATACAGTCAAACGCCTGCCATTGTCTAATGGTTAGCCATACCCGATACTGTAATCATGTAGTCCGATGTAATAGGCATCACAAGGGACTGAGCCCACCCAGCGTGAGTGACAAATGGAAGCACCAATGTTGGTGCACGTGCAAGTGAGCGAGCGAGCGTGTGTACACATGTTTGTCTACCAGTATGCGAGTATTGCACTGTTAAAGAAATGTGGAGTCTAAACAAGTATAAGGAGCTGTAACCAGAGGTCAGCAGTGCTTAACCATGCACAAACCCACGCACAACTGCTCCCACCTGCTGGAATGTGCCTTACCCACTCCGTATCCAAAGGTGCCGTTCTGGCCGAAAACAAAGAACCGTCCTTTGCACGTGCTGGTAGCAATACCCTGCGCACACAGCTCATGTGAATTACCAATACACCATGGCATATATATAGACAATAGACAGTACCACATACATACCATACAGCACAGTCATCCAACAGTATAGCAATGTACTGGCAGATATGTCCGGACCACTGGTGTTTGCAGACTTGGCTGTTCTGTGTTTCAATGTATGAGCATGCCCAGTATGACTGTTACGCATGTTGTTGACTGACATTACCGTCATACCGTCATGTGTTTGAGAATGCCCAATATGGTCAACTGGATCGCATGTGTCACATGTCCATATAGTCAGTACTGTGGTGTCGACCCCTGCATTGTACACCGACAGGTGGCATGCTGTATCTGCAGGGTAGCTAAAGGTCATGTGGTATTGACTGTTGCTACATTTCTGCACAGCGTGGGTGGACATCCAACTGCATCCACAGTCCTACACAGCACCGGGGGTGGTGCACATGACTCTCACATGTATACGTTGGAAGGGGGGCACAGTTGACAGTTGTACACATTTGCTACTACTGTACTGGTATGCCAGGTACTCCATTTCAGTATGTGGACCTACCTAAATTGCTGGTTGGAGGCATACCAGTGTACGTCAGATCCTAGCTTGAATTACCAGCATAGTGGTTTCAGATGTCCTAGCCTTCACAACCTGCATCCAACTGCCTGGCCTGCTGTAGTCTGTGTGTGTGTCTGTGGGGGTTGGGGTCATCCATTGGGCATATCCAGAGGCCATTGTATAGCATTTCTCTGTATTGGTCTACACCTGTCCAGCTGTATGAGACTTGTGTGGGCTGTATGGACAGACATGATGTTCAGCCCATAACCTGCAGGGGGTTAGGACACCCTGTGTACTACTGGCTACTATTGTGACCCCGGTATGTGCTACAGATGTCATGGTGCCACTATGGACGTGTACTGTCTGCTGCCCTAACAGTCGGCCACCAAATTCCCTTGTATGCTCACATCCATACCATAGCTACAGGTAAATACACATTCTAATACAACTGCCAATTGATAAGTTGATTGACTTACCTTGGGGGTGTTCCAGACCTGAGGATGGTGCTGGGGGGCTGCCTATGTCGGATGCACACAGTGCACTTCCTATACCTGGCTGAGCACAAGTAGTGTCATGTTTGTCATCCCTTGTACTGTCTGTGAGAGTCAGAGAGGGTGAAATTCCCTGGGTACCTACTGTGTCAGTGCATATGCCATGTGTTGCCTCTTTGCCAAGGGCAGGTCATACTGTGCATGCCTCCTTTTGCCGACTGGGTCCAGCTCAGGTAGTTCCTCCTCCAAGTCACACTGTGCCTGTACAGGCCTTGGCATTGGTGGGGGGCTGTGTGGCTCTGCCCCATGTTGTTCCTGCTGCAACTGTTACCACAGGATCAGATTGTGTAGCATAGCACATACCATAACAAGTTGGGTGCATGTAACTGGTGAATACTGCAAAGCTCCACCGGATGTGTCCAGACAGCAGAATCGTGACCTCAGTATCCCAAACACATGCTCAATTATATGTCTTGCCTGTGCGTGTGCCTCAGTATGGTGTAGTTGTTCAGGTGTGTTTGCATTGCTGATGGGTGTCATCAGCCATGACTCCAGTGGTTACCCAGCATTCCCCACTATGTGACTGTAGGGGATGTCTATATTGGCAAAGGTGTGGTACAGCTGCGTCAGATGCCATATATCAGAATCGTCATAGCTTCCAGGGCAGACAGCACACATATTCAGTTTAATGCCTTGGCCATCGCATATGGCCTAGCTGTTGGAGGGTATGACCCTGCAGTTAATGTAGGTCCTACCCCGCTCACCGGGTGGTGCTTAGATTCGTACGTGTGTGCAGGCTATAGCACCCAGTACCCCAGGGTAGCCTGCCATTTGGTGGGAGAGACGCATATTGCTGGGCAACAAATCACGTGTGTTGAGGACATGTACGTGTTCACTGGTGTGTTATGACATGGCATCTGTGAACTGGTGCAATACTCTGGATGCAGATGCCTGTGAGATCCCCATGATATCCCCAGTTGTGCATTGGGAGGTACCTGTGGCTAGTATACCTAGGCCAACACATACCTTGGTATCCACTGGGATGGGTTTCCCTCGGCCTGTTCGATGTGTCAGGTGTGGCCGGCACAGCTCAACAAGCTGCTGTAGGGGGTCTCTGTCCACCCCATAGCACTCCATTATCTCCAGCTCATGTAGCCCCTGGTAGGTTACCCTGGGTCTGTAAAGTCTTCTGTCACCTCACTAAGGGTTGTTCGGCAGCATTCACATCCTCACCACCCTCAGCCTCTTGCACATGTTGGTCTATGTTGCCTGCTGCAGCCCTTCTCATTTGGTTGGATTATGTCGAGAAATGTCCCCGCATGTATACACCGGTGGTGTAGAGTGTGTGAGAAACCTGTGTGTATGGTGCTTGGTCACTTTACCATAGTGTTCTTGGGTGGGCTGGCCATGTAATCTGCTGATTGTTCTAATTATCACCTGTCTGTGCAGCTTGTTCACCTTGACTACTCCACTACTGCTGTTGTCCTCCCAATTTCACCAGGCAGGTATAGACACACCCCTAGCTTAGGTGTGCTAAGGCAGGAGCAATCCCGAGGCACAGGGCTCCAATGTATGTACAGTATGCCTAAAACCCCTCCCATGCCTTCACCTATATTCGAGTTCTGCACCCGGCTATCTATACACATAGACTCTTGGGATCTGCATCACACCCTGGGGATAAATGGGATTTACTATTGTCAACCTCATTTGCATAGTATTGTCTTCTAATGCATAGTTATATGACCCATACTGATCCTCCAAATTAATAACCACTGCTTACTGATGCTCAGATGAGCACACAACTGGTTAAAGGTGCCTTACTATCACCGTATTCAATGTCCCTTGTTCTTCCCAGCAGCAAAATAATCGGTCTCTACATGACTAGAACCTGGAACCATGCACACCACAGAATATGTGCTTTACCACTAAGCCATGGCAGATATATATACATCCGAGGTGATCACGTACAGATCATCCAGCACAGACATTCAATAGTGCTAATGTCCACATACAGATTTATATATATATATATATATATATATATATATATATATATATATATATATATATACATACACATATACATATACACACACAGATGTAGATATTGAATTTATATCACAACAGCGGACCACATGACACCAAAGCATTAGACAAGAATGAAAGGGAAACCACATGTGCCACCTGCATCATGTAGTGGTGTTACTATCAAGGCAAGTGTGTTACGTTGCATCACACGGGTCAGACTGTAGTAAGGGTAAGAGTAGGGCTGCTGACATGTACCCACCAGACCTATTGGTGAATGTATGTGTTGACAACCCAGTCTCTTGGGCGATTATGACATTTGTGGACATTGTATAGGAATGCAACCAAACACACTCAACACATCCTGGAGCTAGCCACTCACAGATACCAACACATAGGATATGACTGTCAAACACACACACCTGTCATGACTTGGAATTTAACACCTACCTGTCTATTCTAACACACTACAGCATTACGCAGTTACAGAACACGCTACCGAGATTACTGGATCAAAGCAGTCCCAGAGGCATACATCTAGGTGGGTGACATCATCAGCAAAGGCAAAGACTCCAATAGGGATTGTATGGAGAGTGAGCAGTCTAAAAGCATTACTCTGTCCCCAGGCAGCTGTAAACACACACACACTTGGCAGGGCTGGGATTAGAACATAGACCTAACTACCTTATCACACTACAGCATTATGCAGTTACAGAACACGCTACCGAGATTACTGGAGCACTGCACTCCCAGAGGCATACTTCTAGGTGGGTGACATCATCAGCAAAGGAAAAGACACCGATAGGGATTGTATGGAGTGTGAGCAGTCTAAAAGCATTACTCTGTCCCCAGGCAGCTGAAAACACACACACACTTGGCAGGGCTGAGATTAGAACATAGACCTAACTACCTTATCACACTACAGCATTACGGAGTTACAGAACATGCTACTGAGATTACTGGAACACAGCATTCCCAGAGACATACTTCTAGGTGGGTGACATCATCAGCAAAGGCAAAGACGCCGATAGGGATTGTATGGAGTGTGAGCAGTCTAAAAGCATTACTCTGTCCCCAGGCAGCTGGAAACACACACTTGGCAGGGCTGGGATTAGAACATAGCCCTAACTACCTTATCACACTACAGCATTATACAGTTACAGAATGCGCTGCTGAGATTACAGGAACACAGCACTCCCAGAGGCATACTTCTAGGTGGATGACATCATCAACAATGGAACAGACACCGATAGGGATTGTATGGAGTGTGAGCAGTCTAAAAGCATATTACTGTCCCAAGGCAGATGGAGACAAACACACGGCAGTGGTGTGAGCAGGACAACTGCCTATCTACGGAGCACTATTACAACACTACATAGATACGAGACGCACCACAGACAGTACACCTTTCAAGACAGTCAACCAGTGTGTTCAATGTAGGAATCCATCTTGACGTGGGGTATGGACATCTGTTGCCTGGATAACCACTATTGCTATACAGGATTACAATGGTCATGCCCATACACAGAGGCACATAACTGACACAAGGTGTCACTGGGCATGCTCACACACTTAGTAGCACACGTCCGTTTGGAATGTACTATGTGTCCATCTACACAACGGCATACTGGGCATGCTCACACTTAGTAGCGAAGGGCTGTCTTGTATGTACACAGATTCTAAACACGGAAGGGCACAGTGTGTCGATAGTCATCATTGTTAGCATGAACGCTGCACTACATATATCTGACACCGGTCTTCTACACAATGTCTGCTGCTGTCCATCACCTTAACTGTACCAGTCTAAACCTGGCACACTAATACCACCCGTGGTGATGTCCTGGCAGGAGTGGCTACTTCGCACTATAGTACCATACATAGACGAAGAAACCTGAAACCAGGTAAACACCCTGACACCTACAGGACAACTGCATTGTATGTGTATGCTAAACAGTGCTAGATGTGTAGCGTTTGTAATCACAGCTGCCAGTCTAGATCCAACAATGGGGAATACGGACATCTCTGCAGTGAGGAACACCTGGCATATGGCACAGTTGTGCACAATAGCACTACCACCGTATACCTCAGATACAGACATGTGGGCCATAAGACCGTTACTGACCACTCCAGGTGTTAGTGTCCCCACGTACATGAAGGCCACTCACATGTACTGACCAGTACACTCTCAAAAGCCATCACAGATGTGTCAGGTGCAGATCACAATGGTAAATGCCGCATTCTAGTATGTAGCCCTCAGACATCACCATGTCCTTGGAGCAGCAACACACATCCATACATTAATACAACACCATGTTACTCATAACCAGTGGACTGTACGTAGCTCTACAGCAACTGTGCAGACTACCCATGTACTGACAGGGTTCCATCATGTGTTATGCAATGGAATGATACCACTGTTCATAACCAGGTTGGCTGTACACATAACAGGGGTCCTGGGTCTTATACAGCTGTAACAGATAACTGTTGCTGAACACCAGAAAACACACTCATGTTTGGATATGACATACATGTAACTGCCATGGATATGTACATGGCCCACACACACACAACACATACGTACATAGCATAGCTTTTGCTGTCCTCCATGCAGACAAGTAGCTACAGCAATTACACGCATGCACATGGAAGGTAGGTCCATGGCTGTTGAATGCTGACAGTACATAAGGTAGCAATGTTAACTGAGGTAACAGTCCCTCTGTACTGGTTACCCATGACAACTATCATATCATACAACAGTCCATGTGTCATGTATGTTATCACACATGTCCACCAATTGCAATGCATACAAACATGGCTACATGACAGGAATGTAGGACCTACACACATGTACATGTAGTGGTGTGCATTCAGCTACCATGCATGTGCAGTAGCTGATGTATGCAGTTCATCTGTGTCTTACTACCACATGCAGTTGCAAGGCAGCCTCATCATTGACACCTGAATATGGTGAAATACTGACAGTATGGTAAGATGTACATCAGGTATGGATGGATGTGTGTACATAAAGTGGTGGTCCACCTTTGCTGATGGATGTTTGCTAAAGACAGCTCACAGGTGTGTCACAAGCCGTCCTACCATAACATGTACAAACAGTAAGCTATGTTTCTGTTACTTGAAGGTGAAGACATACAACCTACACAGCGGTCAGGGTGTCACTGACTGTAAATCACTTGACACCTGTAACACTTAAGTGCTCCCATGTGCATATAGCAGCACAGTTGCCAAAGGTAGCGTCGGTACACATTGTAATGCGGGCAATACTGCTGCATGTCTGTCAGACGTATCATCGGATAGCAGGTGTTTGATTCACAGTACTGCTATGTGTGTTTGCTTGTGTGACCATATATGCCACGTATGGTGGGGAATACATCCCGATTGTTACACACCTTTGTATACTGTTGTAGAGATCTGTACATACTGCAGTGTAGAAAGCAAGACATAGGCAGGGGTGGTGTGTGTATATCACACATGTTAGCTATCTGTATGTGAATGACATTTGTGGACTCCACAGTGTATGTGTGTATGTATGTATGGCTGTCTGGTGCATGGAATGAGGATGTATGCTAACATACAGAACAGATAGGACCCCTAACCCCTCATGGTGATGCAATCTACTACCCTGTTGATGCCGTCGGTCTTAGGCATTACTGCCTAACTGTACATGTTCATTCTCTGTGTCGCGTCATGTGGGTGCACAGTACTGTAATGGTGATTACCACATAGGCAGGGGTCCTCACCTCAACACTATCAGACAGAAAAGGTCACTTAAGGTTAATCACTTGTTAACAGAGGGGGTGGAGCTAGGAACTAAAATTTCTATTTAAGGAGTAAACTAAAACATTTCAGAGCTTTACCAGAAAGGCTCATCCAGACTCTGCTACACTTTGCTGTGAAGGAAAGGTTAGTTTGCTGTTATTTTTTGTATTTCTGTATTTCCTTTCTATATTTTGAATACTGTAGTTTGTTTTCTTTACCTTGTGTTTTGCTTGCATTCTGTTTAACAGCATATTAAAACTTCAAAAGAGACCACAGCTCTCTGTTCTGAGTCAGGCAGAATTTTTCCCTCCCTCCCACCCATTTAAGTTGTCTTGTTAAATACCACTGTCTTTCTAGTTGCCCGCCTCTTATGTTAATCTGACCATATATCTCATTTCTCTCTACTTTCACTGGCTTATGTGAGTAATCACAAAACCATCACTTTTGAAATCCCACCCCTTCAATTATTTAAATTTATTGGCCATCCTACAGTATTTCATAGTACCAAAATACAAAAGTAACCACCCCTTTCAGTCCATCTTGCTGTTTTTAAAATAGTAACTCTCCACTAAACCTTAACTTTTTAAACAGGTAAAACTCAAGTTACCTATTTTCATATCTAACTTCTCTAGTGCACACTGCAGAGTGCATTCTTTTCAATCTTACCTTTAAGCATCCCTGTTACTAGCACTTTCTCTAATACCTAAAAAGATCATCTCTACTTGACTCCAAGTAGACTTTTCTCTATCTGTTAAACCTAGCACTTGCTCCTACAGTACTTATTACCTTGATACGGCACTCTTATAGATAGCACCCCAAAAGGCAAACCCCATTTCTCGGTCACCACGTCCCCGGAATCTCTTTTAAAGTTTTTTGTCTAGTCCTTCTAGCATGTCGAGGGATCAGTTGCTAGTGTCCTCTCCTGCTCAGCTGGTGAACCTGGGAATATTGAGGCAATGTTACAATTGCCTCATGTACACAGACAACCCTCTCCTCCTCCCACAAAACACAAATACATGCGAGATGCAACTATACGGCCAAACTGGAGGCTGAGCTCTCAACATAGGACTGGCAAGACCAGTCAGGAGGAGAAGGTTACCACACACACTATAGACCCAGTCTCACATAGTACCATCACAACCTCAAATCATACACATAAACACACAAAGACATACTTGGCTCTGATCAAAAATCTACCAAAACAGCAGAGGCCACCAAAGCAGACACCCAAACAACCACCACCTCAGAACACAACACCTGCAACACATAGACCTCACAGTCAGAGTGTCAAACAGTCACAGCCCTTAAGGCCAAACACAATGCCAGACACACTAGTCATTGGTGACTCCATAGTCAGACACACTGACGAACCGCTCACCAGACTGAGTAAGGAGAAGGTCACAGTAAGCTGCCTGTCGGGCGCTAGAATCCGCCACATAACGCAAGCACTCAGGTCTCTCAACAGCAGGTACAAATATGACTCAGTCATTGTCCACGCTGGTGTAAACGACCTGAGACGTACCTCCTTGGACTACATGAAAAGAGACATTGAGGAGCTCTCTGATTATGTAGCCCAGGCAGGTATGACCCTGACCTTGAGCAGTATCCTACCTTCACCAAGAATGATGCCACAATACAGAGATAAGATGATCAGCTTTAACAATTGGCTTAAACTCTGGTGTCATTCAAGGGGGATCCAATGTCTGTCTGCCTGGGATGACATGCTGGACAAGCCACGCTGCTTCAAGGGACGGCTTGCACCTGTCACCCTGGGATTCGGATATTGGCAAAGGCTCTTGCCACCCCATAGTGCCTTTTTAGGCAAGGCTCAAATTCTAAACCTACCACCCTAGAACACAAAAGGAAAAAAACTAAGGGTAATGCTGCTCAATGCCAGAAGTCTAAATCTCAAAATGCACACTCGAGGCCCTTCTCAGTATGGAGAACATCGATGTCTGTGCAGTGACAGAAACCTGGTTCAAGGCTCCTGAGAGCACCCCAGCACTATCAGGTTTTACCTCTTATCATGTGTTCGCCCCAAAATCCGGACAATACCAAGAAAGGAGGGGGTATCCATATTCATCAAAGACACCCACACCTCAAGACTGGTGGCAACGCATCGATGCATCGGAGACCATCCAGGTGCAATTAACCATAGGCAAGACTGCTCTGCAAATTGTAGCATGTTACAGGCCACCCTCACAAACTCAGGAACCTCACATGGCCTTCCTGAAAACACTAGGGGATAAATGTATCACCAAACACCATCATACTAGGTGACTTCAATTACCCTAATATAGACTGGGAACACTACTCAAGCCCAAACACCCTAGCCCAAAAGTTCCTGGAATTCATAAACTCAAATGCCATGGAACAACTAGTCACCATCCCCACAAGAGGAGAAAACATACTTGATCTCATCATCATGAACATGGGAGCACAATGTTCAACACCGAAGTATACCCCTCACTGGTGAGATCAGATCACAACTAATCTCGCTGGAGGTCCTCATCCCACCCCACCTGAAATAAAAAAGACCACAGTAAAGAACTTCTCAAAAGCCGACTTCACACTTCTAAAGACTAGTGTGGTCTCCTTTAAGCCCCCCGAGCCGACGGAAAACAGTACTCAAGCCGCTGAATCACTTACAAATGCCTTCTACCAGCACCTGCAGGACTGCATGGATAAGGCAATCCCAAGCAAAACAAAGACTCTTTGTACCAAAGGCAAGCGTCCACTCTGGTGGACCCCAGCCATAAACAAACTCTACAACAAAAGGAGGAAGCTACTACAAGATAGAGCAAAATCCTTAAAAGGTAAGACACCCTTGATCACTATAAGTAAAAAACTAAGAGCTCTCATAAAATCATCCAAAGCAAATTTTGAGAAAAATAGCTAAAGACTCAAAAGACAATCATAAGGCCTTCTTTAGCTATGTTAGAAACCTGGGAGGAAACTCCCAGATATGCTCAGAACTAGTTCAAAATGATGTGAAGATTACTGATCCTACAGACATTGCCAACATACTGGCTGACAGGTTCAGTGCAAACTTCCCCAAAAGGAGAGATATCTATACCAGATTGCAGCCCCCAAACATCTCCAACGCCCAAGTGAGAACTGCTCTCCAAAGCAAAAACACAGCATCCATGGGACCTGATGGTGTCCCCGGCTGTGTGCTCCACGAACTCAACGAGAATTAAACCCACAGCTAGGACAGCTGTTTAATCATAGTCTTACCTCTGGATACGCATTGCCAGGAGTGGCGCACTGCAACTGTGGTCCCACTTCACAAAGGCGGTGCCTCCACCGACCCTGGAAATTACCGGCCCATTAGCTTGACAAGCCTTATCTGCAAAGCCATGGAGAGGATCAGAATGGACCTCATAAATAAAGACATAGGGAATTTGCAGACTTTGGATCCATCCCAGTTTGGCTTTGTCAAAGGCAGATCATGCCTTCTAAACTTGGTTGACTTTTTCGAAACAGTCACCAAGGCCATTGATGAGGGAAAGGCAGTCCATACAGCCTACCTCGATCTGGCGAAGGCCTTTGATACAATACCAACCTCGGGTATCATTGAAAAACTCATCAGCTTAAATGTTAACCCATACATCACAAGATGGGTTGCAAACTGGCTGAGTGACAGAACCCACAGGGTCAGAGTTGCTGGCGCCATGTCAGACTCAAAGCCTGTCACAAGTGGTGTACCACAGGGCTCAGTCCTGGGCCCACTCTTGTTTGGCATCTACTTTTCCAGTACAAGCAAACACAGGAGGGTTATGGCTGACAAAGTTTGCAGATGACTGCAAACTGGGCGCCATAGTAGAAAACACATCTGACACAGATATCCTTCAGAAGGGTCTCACAGAAACGGATAACTGGTGCCAGAGCCATGGCCTAAAGTTAAATGCCAAAAAATGCAGTCATACCCTTCGGGAAAAACAAGGTTACCCATAGCTACCAAATAGGTGGCAATCCACTGAGTACAGAAGAAGTTATCAGGGACCTGGGGACCCAGGTTGATAGTAGTCTGTCATTCGACACCCATGTAGCTAAAGTAGTTAGGAAGACCTTCTACATTGCCCACCTTATCATGAAGGGATTCTCATCTAGATCAAGGGAGGTCATAGTCTCCCTATACTCATCACTCATCAGACCAATGATTGAGTACAATGCCCCATTCGGAATGTATCTGACCCGACACTTGCAGCAGCTGGAGAGGCCACAAAAGTTCCTCACCAAAAGGATAAAGGGTCTCAAACATCTGTCCTATGCTGCCCGACTGAAAGAACTCCAGCTCTATTCAGTCGCCACCGCTTGCTCAGAGGTGACCTTTGCCTAACATACAAGGCCATGTCAAACCCAGATTTGATGAATATGCTTCACCTCAAAAATCTAGATCCGTCAGAGCCACAAGGGGAGACTTAAACCTCGACACGGCTATTAATAGGACATGCTGGAGGGATAGATTCATCACCCAAAGACTCCCTATGCTGTGGAATAAAATCCCGGTATATGTGAGGCAGAGCACCTCGCTGGCCTTGTTCAAGAGAAATCTTGACCAATGGATGGGAGATCGCAGATATACCCCAGGGATTACCTCAGTGTCACTGCTCAACAGAGGCACAGCAAAATAATGGGTATAGTTCCCCATACTAAAGGGGTGGCATAAGCCACAAAACTATGGGCTAGGCTTGTAAATGCCCTCGGGCAGATAGCCTAGTATGAACCTATGAACCTATGAACCTATGAACCTATCAAGTGTGTGTTATAGTGTCATTGACCCTGTGAGTGTGGGTGTGTTACTGTGTGTGTCTGTATATGTCTGTGTGTGTTCTCATCCTGTAATGTGAAAGTGTATTAATGCTACACAGTGAGGCCTCATGCTATCAACTGGCATCTACCCTTGACATCAGCTAGACCGCTGTGTAAACCCCCCTATACCATGTAACTGTACCTGTGATGTGACCCGGTATGGATGTCACGTCTCTAGCCACTGTAGCCTAGTACACAGCTCACATGCTCCTGGATCAGTAGATGTGTAGACATCTGTGGAATGTTAGCCTTTCTAACAGTGAGGTTGAGGCTACATATAGCATACTGGTATTGCCATACATGCCTGTGAGTACTCCACATTTACACATGGGAAACTGCAAACACTGGTACTTAATGGCACATGCAATTAGACCTTAAGGAGGGAAGCAGGGCATCATTACCAGCATGCTGTTACTGTTGTTACAAAGACACATACTGTGAACATAAAACAATGCATTCTAAATGCAAACACTGTTACATAATGGCACATGCAATTAGACCTTAAGGAGGGAAGCAGGGCATCATTACCAACATGCTGTTACTGTTGTTGCCAAGACACATACTGTGAACATAAAACAATGCATTCTAAACCTGTACTACATGGTATGTCTGCTGCGTGTCAACAGTACACAACAATTGTAATATACACTTATCTCACTATTCTATTCACCCTGTGCATCAGACCATATGAGCATGTCCCTGCACCGATGGTGTGGATGACAGGGATGTGGCACAGGCATCATCATATGCACAGGGTGATAATGTTTGCCAGGGGCCTAGGCTGCACCAGTGGATGACATCATGTGTGAGGGTTAGGGCCGGTGATCTAATTGGACATGTGTGGTTGTTATGCATGTGGGTGTTGTGGTGCCCTACAGATGTTTCTGGTGTGTGCGTGTATGTGTGCACACAGTTCTGCCATGTGTCTGGCCTACACAGGGGTATTATTGACAGCTCCAGATTGTACAGACCAGGATGTTCAGCTCACTTTGTCCGGCCACGGCCACGTGACCTGTGCCTGCCAGGGGTTGCACGGGCACTACCAGGCAGAGGTACAGATTGGCTACTGTCCGATGACACATGTCCACTGGAACTGTGTCCCTGCTGGGAACATCCAGGGCTATGTCCACGTGGCCTGCTGTGTCCTGGTGTGGACAGCACAGCACCAGCTACACTGCTGCTGCTACCGGCATTATGGGAGTGGGCATGTAAGGTAGCTTTTTCACGTAGACCTGCACCAGGTGGTGTAGCTGGCCTACGTCCACATGACCTATGCCTCACTCCTACCAGATGTTCCAGCACAGAGAGCTCACGCTCCCGGATTGCCATGCCATGGTCAAGGATTCCAACCATGTCACCCAATCGCCTGTCCAAAATGTCAGCAATCTGCTGTTGAGCATTTGCCAATGCCTGGATGTTGTCATTTAAAGAATGGATAGCAGCCCTCTGAAGCCTCTGCCCTTCTCTGTTCTGCCATTCAGCATGTGCCTGTGCCACCATTACAGTCTGAAACATGCGTCTGGTGACACCAGCTGCTGCGCTCTGTCCTGCAGGTGCATGTCGGCCAGAGGTCCTCCTACGAGCAGCACTGGCCACATGCCTGTGTGGCACATCTGCAGTCATTTCTCTGACACCATGGTGTGAAGACACACCTTCCGTAGCCACCACACATTCATGTTCCAAGCTACCACAAGCTGACTGTTCTTCCTCTATGGCCACTGGTGTTGGGGTATGTGTTGGCATGAGAACTTTGTGCGGAGAAGAGGGGGATATAGGTGGGATGGCAACCAATGGCCCAGATTCAGCCCCTGACAACCCTGCCTGCACCTCAAGCATATGTTCATCACTGCTAGAGTCTGTGGGGACACTAACATCAGATGGACCGCAGGAGGGTAACGCACCTACATCACCTGTGAAGGCAAACAAAGACTCTACATTACAATAGAGACACACACAGACACACACACACAGACACACACAGACACAGACACACACAGACGCAGACACACACAGACGCAGACACACACAGACACACACACAGACACACACACAGACACACACACAGACACACACAGACACAGACACACACAGACACAAACACACACACACACACAGACACGCACACACACACAGACACACATGGACCATGCATGTGATTTGACAGAAGGCATGCAGCATGCATGTGATACAGCAGACGGCATGCAGCTCAAACATTAATAGTGGTAGTTAGCATACATCCCTGGGTTGCACACAACAGCAAGCATGTGTCATAGCAGAAGCCATGCATTTCACACAATCATGGAAGTAAGCATGCATCCCTGTGATACACCATGTGGACCAGCACAGGTTAACAGTGCACATGGCTGATGTGAGGCATATGTCCTTGACATTAACATGTAGTATGACCTGTAATCTGCTGACGTGTGCATTGACATGCATACATGATTGACACAATGGTGTCCTGACACATGTACAGTGGTGTAATGGTGTCACATTGCAGTGTTGTCTGTATGCCCTACAGATAGAATGCACTTTTAGCAGATGTGCATGACCATTGAAGGGTAGTATGAGGTGTCTATATTGCTATACAATGTGAATTACAGACACAGTGCCATTGCATGGAATCATGAGGCATCTCTATTGCTATACAGTGTGGAATACACACACAGTGCATAGCCATGACTGCGTGCATACACAATACATAAATACTGTGGATTGTGACCCACGTTGCTGAGGTGTATACATACTAAACCATGCTGTGTCATGTGTGACAGGTCACCGGAAGACATACGGATGACACCCCTGCACAACTGCTAACATTTCTTAGCTGCCTGGCAACCGTGTCCACACATGGCAGACTTGTCAATACACCATGTCCCACATGACATTTATGTACCACACACACGAGGTGCACAGCTGACAGTGATGTCCAAAAGCAGCAAGGGAAATGTACGGTATCTGTGGCCTGATGTGGTGTCTGTGTATGTATGTGGAAGCTGTACAGGTGACTACTGTCATGCTGTGACACAGTCATGATGTTCAACACATCTTATGTGGTCGAATTAAGTGACACCTCCACAAGCTGTGCACCGGCTTTTAGGATGTCCAGTGTTCCACATCTACTATATAACCATTCAACAAAGGCTATAGTTGGACCATGTGTAGACAATGTGCAACAGGGTGTACACACATACACATCACATCTACTGTGTGTTGCTACATGTCTCTGGCCATCCTCCATGGCCATGTGTGAACATGTGTTGGCCAAATATTTGTGATGCCTGTCTATCTCACATGTCTGTGTTGTCCCATAGATGTCAGATACTCCACTGTCCACAGGGTTATGCAGACAAAGGGTTGTATGTTTGGTATGTGGGGTATGTTTTATGGGATAGTGAGACAATGTTGCACCTGGACCAGTACATGTCTGGGACATGTCAGATGGCACATCACAATGTGTGCACCCATTGCAGGGGTATATTCCACAATGGTGAATCCTGTGGGCTGCCCATATCCCAGCTCACTGTGTAGTACTGTTTGCATACCCCACATGTGTTGTTCCGATGTATAGTACATATTCCTACATTGAACAACACCTCCACCATTGTATGCCCAGCTGTTCACACATCTAGCAATGACAGATATTGTGGTTTCATGTCAGTGTTTCATTTAGTTTGTATATATTGCACATGGGTAGCCAGTGTGATTGATGACAGATGCGGCCTGTATATCGTGACTGGTCCATACATTATGTGTACATGTGTTAACAGGCTACATGGTGAATAGATCTGTGCATTAACATGCCTGACACTGATAACTGTCTCACCTGCATTGGCCTGCTATCTGTGTGGCATGCCAGAGGTACCTGTATAGGGGTGACATAGCAGTTTGATCATTATCCATGACTGTATGACAGCTACAGGGTGCACTGTGCATGTTAACATGCTCACCTGTACAATAGCATATACTACGGAGTATGCACATGTGTGCATACACAGGGTAGCATACTATAGTATGCGGCATGTGTGTAAACATACCTTGCATATGATGTTACATTACATATTGTACAGTGACACATGCAACTAAATGGGATATAATAGTTATATGTGCAGTAGTGACTTACCAGGGAACTCCAGACTCGGTGGTTGGGAGACACCCACCTCCATGATGGCAGCTAGTGTTTGTGGATGCTGTCCTGATGGGGTCCCCAGGCTGTCCAGTAGCTCCTTGGTAGGTGTAAGTGGGGGCTGGGTTGGTGGCCCACCACCTGTTCTACCTTGTTCCCTGGCGATTGCATTGGCACGCTGTTTCGCATGTCGCATCAGGTCCGTGCAGTGTCTGCGCACCTGCTAGTAGGTGCGGTTATGGCCACCCACATCATTAACCCTCCTGCGAACTTCCTGCCACAGGTCATCACACTGCTGGGCATGCTGTGGCACATGGCTGAACAATATCTCATAGTTATCATGCAGGTAAGGTATGAGGGCATCATCCTCCAAGTGGCTATATGCTGGCAGGCATGATTGAGGCATTATCTGGAAGACATAATGATGGAGACAGGTCACAGTATCTCAGAGATGCACAGAGATACAGCTGCATATACATGTGTATTACATTTAGTACATATGAACAGTTGTCTTTGCAAATCGTCATGACACTGACATGACTGACCTGTTTGTGTCACACACATGTAACACCCGTTGGGCATTGGATATTATCACCATATATGTGTGTCACCTCATTACATTGCTCATAGTCCATGTGAATGCTGTCTTGATGTGGGCATGTCTGTTTGCCTGTACTGGTTTTCGTACCTATCAGCACATGCCTGGATGTGTCCACATTAATGCTGTTGACCTTGATGATGTGTATATGTCACATATCAACACATACACTGCCATAACAGACATGAGCAATGACAATGCAGACATGCGCACGGAAACCTTTATATGCATGTGTTTTGCCATATACATCTACACAGCACTGTACAGCAGTTCAACATCCTGCCACGTATCGCCTGTGTTGCACATGTGATACACATGGGACAATGACTAGCCGGATGGTATTCGCAGGGATGGTTATCAACTATAGCATGTACGGACAAGGTCATGTAGTAGTGTGTATGCCCTGGGCCATGTATGGGCATAGGATGTGAGGTTTTCTAGCTGTATCTGACAGCCATATTGTCGCTGCCAGGTGACTCAGTGCCACATTACTGATCCAGACAGTTAATGATGCATCTACCATGCGGTCATTGCACCATGTATGACAGAGATGACATGTGCAGCTTTGCTGGACAGGGTTGCATGGTATGGCTGGAGTATGTAACATGTATGGCACAGGGATCTGTCCAGCATGTGGTGATCCTTGTAGTAGGAAGGTGGCTGTCCATGACGTATGTCTTTCAGATCAGGATATGTACGTGTAGCATGTCCAACATCACAGTGTTGCACATGTCTTTTTGCAGGGTAGGCAGCATGCTGCATAGTGGAGCTGAGGATTGTGAAGGCTGGTGTCACCCATCCAAGCATGGCCAATACCCCTTAAAGGTGATATGTGATCCGATATTGGTCACTTGAGTGCTGCGTATGGCTGTACAATGATCTCCATGCTCATGGATGGCACCCTGTCATGACTTGGGTTGCCTCGCA
The DNA here is from genome assembly GCF_019279795.1 of Protopterus annectens. Taxonomy (NCBI): domain Eukaryota; kingdom Metazoa; phylum Chordata; order Ceratodontiformes; family Protopteridae; genus Protopterus; species Protopterus annectens. Next base: position 733,374,011 of record NC_056734.1, on the reverse strand, counting down.
TGACTACCTAATAGGCCTGGTCATGTCACTAGCTCAGGGATATAAACTGCACAGCACCATCCCTTACACACAGTGTCCATAATGTTGACCGCTGCCTAGGTGGTAGTTAATGGGTACAGGGTTATTAACCTAGCAGTGACAATGCAATAAGCAGCTGTCAGATTGTGCACATATGTTATGCACCTCACCCACAAAGCCCATTCTGTATGTTGTCCACAACACTGAGTCAGCTATTGCTCCTAGGTCATGGCCATTCACATACTTACATATGCAGATTCCTCCCATTTGTCTGTGCGGTATGGGCTACAATGAGGGGGGAATAAAAAACATTAACCCTGTTTTACTGTAGCTGCCACTGGTGTGATATGCACACGTCACTCAGACACCTTTTGTAGTGTTGCTTCTGTCAACAGGCCACTGGTAGAACACTCCTGTGACATACGTATGTACATCTAGTATACTGAGTGTAGGTGGAACACAGTATGGGTGATGATGTCTTATGACCTGTTACAGGTATGATATGCAGTGTGAAATCATCCGTACTGTCATCTACATCTGTACTGCTAACAACATGTACGTTGATTAAGGTTCATGGACTTTCAGACCATACTCAGCAGGGTAATAGTGCAGTGCCTCCCATTATGAGTGGCGTCTCCACTTTGTGGGTTGTGATAACTGTTGCTGTGCTCCATTCAGTGTTTTCACAGACTGACATGAACCTATGTTTTACATGGAAGTGTATGTGTAGAGCAAACTGTTTTACCATATGTGCATTATACGACCAGGGATGTGGACAGGTCACATGCAGCCTGAGTGCACCTTGTACCATCATAGTTATGGTTAAAGGGGCTCTGTAGTGTTCATGGATATGTGATTGTGTACCTGTTGAGGGGCAGTGAGTTTATATTATCCAACACCCTATCTGTATTGCATATTCATGCTCAGCACTTGTTCAGACCATGTGAGCACTTCATGAGCTACTAATTACTATAGCACTCAATCCTACTCATTTCCTACAGGTAAACACTGTTTGTCCTTACATTTCCAGCTTGCTTACAGTACAACAGCTGTTGTACACACTTACCTCACATATCTTGTGAGAAATGATTGAATATACAGGCATGTCCAAGTGTCAATTACTAGTGTTATTGCCTGTCTATATGATGAATATGGCCAACATGAGGCAATATAGCAATTGTCTCATGTACACAGTCAATGTTCACCTCCTAACATACGACACTACAGCCTGTGGGAGATGCACATATGTAGCCATGCTGGAGGTAATGCTCTCTCCAACTCAGACTGAACCAGACATTCATATGGGGATGTTAAACATTTGCACCACACCCCACTCATCACATAGTCACACTAGATCTCCACCACCACAGGCCACACATAGTAAGACTACAACATTTGCGGAGCCTCTCCATACTACTCTGTGTAGGCAACAGAGGCAGCCTCCATCACCAAACACAACACCAATTACTTATAGCCCACAGACTCATGTGTGCCCATCAACTACAGCCAATAGGGTGTTATAACATACCCAACACACTAGTCATAGGTGACTATGTAGGCGGTCACACTGATGTCCCACTCAGCAGGCTACACAAGGCGATAGTTACTTTCATCTGGCTGTCGGGTAACAGGATCCGCAACATAACCTATGCACTCAGGTCACTCCTCAACAGGTACAATTTGACTGTCATTCTCCATGTCAGTGTGAATGCCCTGAGATGTAACTTCCTAGACTACATGTACAAAGACATGCAATAGCTCCCCGATCTTGTAGCCCAGGAAGGTATCGCCCAAGCCCTGAGAAGCATTCTGCATTCATCCAGACTGATACCACAGTACAATGACTGAATTATTCACTTCAACAGTTGCCTATGCTTCTGCTGTCATTCCAAAGGTATCCAGTATCTGTCTGCTTTGAATGACATGGTTGACAAAACACGATGCTTTGGCAGAGAGGACCTGCACCTGTTGGCCCTGGGATTACGGATTACATCTAAGGCTCTTGCTGCTCCTATACTGTCTGTCTTAGACACATTTCCAATTACATATTCACCACCAGAACAGGAACAGGCAAGCAAAACCTGAGGGTAATGTTACTCAATGCTTGACATCTTCATCTCAAATGCACTCAGGCGAGGCGCTCCTTATAATGGACCACTTTGATATATCTGCAGTGACTGGGACCTGCTTCTAGGCTCTGGAGAGCACCCCTGCACTGACAGGCTATTATGCAGACTACACCTTTCAGTCATGTAACCAGGACCGGAACACCCACGGTGGAGGTGTGTCCATATTTCACAAGGATGCACACACCTCCAGGCTGGTTGCTTAGCACAATGCATCAGAGGTAATCCAAGTGCAACTAACTGTGGCCAGAACTGCTATACAAATTGTAGCTTGCTACGGATTCCACACCATACCCTATAGTTAACGGCCCTCATTTCTTGGTGTACTGGACAGTAGGGTTCAAACAGGAACTACTGATGTGAGACTGACACTACCCCACACTTAACTGGGATACCTACTCATGTACCGACACATTAGACCAACTCTTTCTGGGATTCAAAACCTCCAATCGGCTGGATCAACCTATACACACCACCACCAAGGCCAACAATATCCTAGACCTGGACATTACCAACATGTGTGACTGGTGTTCCACACCTGGGGTTATCCCCTCGTTGGTCAGTTCCGAACGTATGCTAATCACCCTTGTTACCCACATCCCGGCACCACACTCTTCACGGAAAACACAGTACAATATTTCTACAAGGCCAACCTCAGGCTTCTTATGACAGCAGTAGTAAACGTCATGACACCCGTGCAGATGGACAATATAGTTACAAACACTGAAACATACACAACTGCACTTCATTAGCACGTACACGACTGCATGGATCATGCTATCCCAAACAGAGCCATGACGGTACCCACCAGAAAACGGACGCCACTCTGGGGGTCCAGTGCCATGGACATAATGTACAACAGAAGGATGAGACTGTTGCAAAGTAGAGTACAATCCCATGGGTGGGGTAGTTCCCTGGTCAGCCTCAGTTGGAATCTGAGATCCCTTATCACATCCTCCAAAGCTAGCTACGTAAACATTACTGCGACACATTCCAAGGACTACCACAAAGCGTTATGGAGGTATGTCACTACTGTCAATGGCAATACCCACATCTGCTCTGACATACAATGGTTATGCAGGAACATTACAGAACCGACTGATATTGGCAACATCCTGGCAGAAAGGTTCAATGCTAACTTTACACCCCTCTCACACCCTACAGGGCCCAAATCTATACAAGAACAATGCAGAGTCCATGTGGTCACAACTATGCAGTTCAAACCTGCACTCTCTAAGGCCTGGAACACAGCCTCCATGTGACCGTCCAACATCCCAGGCTGCGATTTACACAAACCTCAGAATGACATGGCTCCCCACTTGGCCACCAAATTCACTAATAGCCTTGTGGCCCCTGAATGGCGCACAGCAACAGTTATCACACTCCACAAAGGTGGCACCACAATGGACCAGAGGGACTATTGCCCTATACACCTGACTGGACTGTTCTGCAAGGCTATGGGGCACATCATCATGGAAGTCATTCACAGAGACATTGGTGGCCTCCAAACATTTGATACCACCCAGGTTGGAATTGTTAGGGCCAGACCATGGCTCTTACACCTGGTGGACTCCTTTGAGACAGTTGCCAAGGTAGTAGATGACGGTAAGGAGGTCCACACAGCCTACCTTGTCCTCTCATTGGCTTTCAACACCGTTCCCCATTCTGGTATTGTCAACATACACATCCACCTGCACATCGACCCCTACGTCTTGAGATGTTATGCAAAGTGGCTCACGGACAGGACCCACACAGTGAGGGTAGCATACCGTAGTTCCTATTGTAAATCAGTTACAATTGGCGTACCCCAGTCTTCGGTCATAGGGCCCCTCATGTTCGGTATATGCTTCCCTGAGGTACAGGCTAGCACAGAGGGACTTTCCCTGAATAGGTTTCCAGATGACTGCAAACTAGGAGCCATGATTGATTCACCAGCTGATACAGACACTCTCCATAAGGGTGTCACTGTGACGGATACCTGGTGTCGATAACATGGCCTGAAGCTGCATGCCACAAGGTGCATAGACATCCCCTTTGGATTACACCAATCACCCACTGACTATCACATAGGTGGTAGTCCCCTACATACATGGGACATTATAAGGGATCTTAGTACACATGTAGATAGCACCCACTCCTTTGTTAACCATATTGCCAATGTGGCGTGGATATCCTTCTATGTGGCCACCCTAATCTGTAATGGGTTTGTAGCCGGAACAAAGGCACCCATTGTACCTCTATACTCCTGACTTATGAAACACGTTCAAGGGTACAACACCCCTTTTGGGGTGTACCTTATGGAACAGCAATGGCTTTAAATACCACAACATTAACACACCGAGAGGATTATTGACCTCTGAAGGATGACGTATGCAGCACAACTACAGAAACCAGAACTGTACTCATTTGCATACTGCATACTCAGAGGTTACCTCTGCTGAACATACAAGGCCCATGTCCACAACAATATTGATGGATATGCTCCACATAAGCAACATAAGCAAAAGCCACTGAGAGCAACATGCTCTGGGATATGTACCCAAACGCAATGATGAGTGGGACGTTCTGGAGGGATACATTCCTGAACCAGGCACTCACCATGCTTTGGAACATGATTCCTATGTACATCAGGCAGGGACCCTCACTAGCACTCTTCATGAGATACCTCGATGGGTGGATGGGAGACAGACATGTATGTCAGGGATCACTGCAGTGGCTGTACTGTACACAGGTGCAGGTAATAAATGGCTCTGCTGTTCACAGGCACAGGACACTACCCTAGGGAGGTGCCGCCAGTGAAAACACTGTAGTTGGGCTTACATATGGACTTGGCCAGACAGCATAGTACCGAACTATGAACCTGTGAAGCTATTACATGTCCTTTGTGCATGGATAATTGAGTAGCTCTTGCATTTCAATTAGCTATCATGCTGTTACACTGTCTCATTACTACAAGCCATATGTATCCTGTTATTGTGTATTGTACATGCCAATAGACATACCTTATGTTTGCATAATATAACAATAATGCTATGTAAAATATCTGACATATCTACCTACAATACTGTACATTACACATTTTTTAAACATTATCCCATAATGCAAAGCATAATTGCACAGCAGAACCACCTTAGGCATGTTATTCTCGTTATACACCCATACATATGCCTACTGTTACAGTATATCAACATATACTATCCCCTGTTATGGCACGTACTTGTTGGACACACCCTACCATTGACGGTGTCTGGAGTGGAATTGTTGTGTTTAAAGCCCTTATGTAGCATTCCTTGTGGTGTATAAGATGTTTACCTTGTGGCCCACAGCAGTACACACAATTTCTACAAGCGTTACTATGCTCAACAAGACATTACTACATAATACCTTTTCCCACTGTATGCATTGCGTACACTTTCATTAATACAGAACAGGCACTATATACACTAACATACTGAGTGTTCTACATACCTTCTTACTGGTCCAAGTTTACGAAAATATCTGTCTTACTCCTTTCCTGTTTAAACAGTTCTATGGTATGAGCATACGGTTTGAATGTATGGCAAGCCATCCTTTTATACGTAGATACCTGTAACATGTGGTATCCTGCCACCACTTGGTGTTCCGGAGTAAATTATTACATGCACATCAGCTGTGCAGCTACTCCATTAGCCAATTACATGGCAACAGTGGGGTATAATTGAATACTCCACTTGGGCGTTGTCCTTTTGCCCTACCTTCGAGGGAGACGGCCTGGATGTGTTTTGTTGTGAAGAATTGCGACTGCTATTTGGAGAGACACAGATATTTTGAATTCATGTCCCTCGTGGATTGTGTGTGATGGCTAGAGTATGTAGTTCTACATGTGAGTGTAGCTGTTATCTCAACCGTCTGATACAGGACTATTGCAAACAAAACCTGTAACATCGGCGTCTGTTCCATTGTACAACAGTAACGATTTCACATGTCGCCATTACAAGTGTGTCTCTCACAAGGTATGTTAACACTTCTGCAGATGTCATTGAGTGAATGGATGTTTGTGATGTAATTACAGTCTGTATTGCAATTGTTTCGGGTGTGGGGGAGATGTAGGTGGGTGTACATAGCAGATACAGGTTGTGCGGACTGCATTTATACATATTCCATATGTGTGTGGGGGCTCCTTCCCTAATTGAAGACCTATCATTTAGTAGACTAATACTATGGTTATTGCAGGCTTATTCATTAAGCCATTGTTAATTGGTTCATATATAGCATGCAGGTGATGTTGATACTTCAATCACTCCGGAAATACATCTATATGTAAGGGAATGTTACTACATGTAAGCTGTCTCGTGTATTTCTGTCCCAGATATTTTCACTCATTGCAGTTGTGTTGGTGACTGAACCTCTTTGGCTTGGGTTGCCACCTTTTCAAATGGCCATAGTGGGACATTTGCAGGACACACATCGGGGTGTAGAGGCTGACACATACCCACGGTCAGTACACAGGATAGAACGTACTTTTATCCTAAAGAAAACCTTATTCTTGTAGCACTTTAGCTGCTTATTATGTTTCTTGTAACATTTACGTATTTTAGATACGGGAATAACTATTTAATGCAACTATTACATAATATATGGGACATAATTATGTCCTACAATCTCAGACATTTGCCCTTTTTAATATTTGTCATCAGGACACAACTGCCCAAGGAGGGACTGTCCCTCTCAAAGTGGGACAGGTGGTAACCGTATGCCTAAGGCCGGCTATGACCACACCTACCATAATAATCTATCTCTGAGTTAGCACTAACAGACACAGATGCAAACACACACACACACACACACAGACACACACACACACACACACACACACACACACACACACACACACACACACACACACACACACTACAACAATCAGAAACACACTTAAACACAGTACCTACCTGGACCGCAGCACCAGCAGCAATAACTAAATGTCCCTTAACATTGTGATAATATTACTCTCGGTCCTAGTGTTCCGGTACTGTGATCTTTCGGTCTTTAAGCCTCGTGATTACGCGTGTCAGTATGTAAAGCATTCGGTAGTTGGCAGTATCCTATTTATTTCTACCTCCATGGTTGTGTACATGTCGTTAACCTATCTATATATTTGCAGATATATGTGAATCCGTATATATCGACATATATCTCTCTATCACCCTTTCTATCTCTATTATATATATATATATATATATATATATATATATATATATATAGAGAGAGAGAGAGAGAGTGAACACACCTTTCGTTGGGTACATGGCGGTGTATACTGTTTCCTGAACTCCGCACTTTTGTGTTTTAACCTGTCACAATACACACCTGCTGTTGGTACATCTCGGGTAGCTTAGTGGTAGAGGATTGTGTACATGGTTGCGTGTTCTACTCCTAGCAGTGGTCGGTTTACATTTCAGAGCAGGCACTAATCCTACAGGGGTGAATAATACTGGTTTCACCAGTTCTGGACATCTTTGACCATGATCTGTGCGATATTCAGCAAAGCTTAGACCTGTTTTGCGCATATCCGTGTAGTCATGTTTAAACGACGTTTACCGGCACTTGCCGACGCATAAACCTGCTAACATGTGCTTAAATGTGCTCTAATGACCTGCATCCAACATCCATTATTCATGCCATCAGGATTACGTAACGGCCCTTGCAGGACCTGGAACCGGGAACATGCACGACACAGTCAGTGGCTTTACCACTTGGGCATCTGAGAATTGTACAAGTGTTATGGTGTTTTGTATGTGGACTGTACTACGGCTGTTCCTCCATATTGCAATCAAATGTGTAACTCAGTTAGTTTACATATGGATGAGACCTATTAATGGTATGTCCAAGTGATGTTTAATGGATGTGCTCCAGCATTGGGAATCTATGTCACAGTGAGCCACACACTATAATGTGCTACGCCTTGACACAACCATAACTGGAGAATGCTGGGGTGACAGATACCTGTCATGGGTACTCCCCATGCTTTGGCACTACATCCCTGATTACATTATATGGAGCCCCTCATTAACACACCAGGGAACCCATGCAGAGTGGGTGGGGAACAGTGGTTACACACATGGATCCCTCAATTGGCTCTGCTCCACAGAGGGACAGTTAGTTAATCGATGGGGTGGCAACAGCAGACACCTTTTGCCTCGGCTGATTAATGGCCTCTGACAATCGGGCATGTATCTACCAATGTACCTAGGAACCTATACATACAGTATCAACATATGCTGTCAGCTTCGTGTACTGGTAAGGAGTTGACTTTCCTTGTTCCAATAGCTGTTGTGTGTGCAATAGTTGAGGGCTGCCTATGTAGGATTCACACAGTAGGCCACCTATACATTACAATTTACAGGTGGTCGTGTGTGTGTGCCATCCATTTTACTGTGTGTGCAGGTGGAGAAGTGTGTCAGTCTGTAGGGGCCTACACTGTCAGTGTATGTGCTATACGTTCCCTCTTTGCCAAGGCGTGGGCATATTGGGCACATCTCCGTCTGCCTACTGGTGCTGGCACAGGGTGTTCATGGTCTGAATCCCTCTGTGCCTGTGATGGCCTTGGCAATTGTGGTGGGCTGTGGGGGCCTTCACCATTATGTCCCTGCTGCAGATGTTTCCGCAGGATCATATTATGTAGCATGACACATACTATAAAAATGTGGGCACACATGCCTGGAGAGTACTGCAAGGCTCCACCAGATATGTCCAAGCAACAGAACCATGATTTCAGCATCCCAAACACACACTCTATGATGATTCTGGTTTGTGCGTGTGCCTCATTATGGCGTTCTTGCATGGGTGTATGTGCATTTCTGATGGGAGTTATCATCCACGGCTCCAGTGCATAGCCAGCATCCCCCACAAGGTGGCCATATGGGATGTCCCCCCTGACAAATACCTGATACAGCTGTGAGGCATGCCAGATGTGGGAGTCATGGTAGCTTCCAGGGCTGGCAGCACACACATCCGTAATAATGCCCTGGGAATTGCACACGACCTGGCAGTTGATGGAGTGGTATCTCTTGCAGTTTATGTAGTGCCTACCATGCTCACTGGGTGGTGACTTGATATGTATGTGCGTGCAGTCTATTGCACCCAGTACCTCCAGGTAGTGTGCCACATGGTGGAAGAGACGCATATTGCTGGCCAACTCCTCCTGAGTTCGGGGGAAGTATATATGCATCCAGGAACTGGTGGAGTACCCTGGATGCTGATGCTTGTGAGATCCCCATGATATCTCCAGTTGGCCTTTGAAAGGTACCTGTGGCTAGTATTCTCAAGCTTACACATACCTTCGTGTCCACTGGGATGGGTTCCCCTCTGTTGTTTCTGGATCTCAGACGTGGCCGACACAGCTCAACTATTTGCTGTATGATGTCCCTGTCCACCCTGTAACTCTCTACTATCTCCAGATCATGTAGCCCCTGGTAGGTTACCCTTGGTCTGAACACTCTTCTCCTCCTCCGGGGCCTGAGGTGGTTGTCAGCATCATCCTCCACAACACCTTCAGTCTCCAACACATGGTGATGAATCACAGCTATGGCAGCTCCCAACAAGTACATTGTAAAAGTTCCCCATCTGTTTACACCGATGGTGCAGTGTTTGGGAATACACAGGTGTGTGTGAGGTGCCTTCACACTTTATACTATTGTGCTTTGACCACTGATGATGTCATAGGGTGTGTATGTACAATCGGAGCTGCAGGGCATCTTATGTGTTTTACCACAGGTACTGCTATTGTGGTGCCTTTGGTGTTGAATTACATTTAGCTGCCATGGATTACCTCTTGCCCTTCCCTTAACATTTCTTAATGATTCCCCTCCCATTGTCTGGCATGCATCCAGCAGCCTGCTTTCTTTTGTACTTTCCCAAACCAGGATTCTCTTGCGAAATGTGTTCTATACCCGATCTATTGCAGGTTTGCTTTGCTTTGCGGTGACAGTTCTCTTTTCTTTGCAATCTGACACCTCCCCTATCCTGTTCTGCAGGTTACTGCTAGCAGCCTTGTTAGCTGCCATCAATAACCCACTGTGAGTTAATAGGTGTTATTTGCTCAGTTGTACTCCAATTACCCTACTGCAGTTTTTCCTTATTGTCTTCCCCAACCTTCCTGTTTGAGCTGTGGTGCGCGGCGTGTGCATCCGCTTACCGGGTTTTGGGCACGTTTTCATCCATGTACACATGCGCTTTTGGGCACCATGTGTGCTCTCAGCTAAGCAAAGCTATACCTACATCCACACCCTTATCCTGCAGCTTTGCTTAGCAACAGGCAGCCCGGATTTGCCTTGATCCAATGTGCTTACAGCTACGGTGGCACACCCCACTGCTGATGTCATGTATACCTCCAAACCACTCCTCGGTGTTGTAGCGCTGCACCGTATGGTACATCCTTAGGCCGGCGGGACGTTTGCGATTCACTATTACTTGCCTCATTTGCATGGCATTGACTACTAATTCATAGTTACCGCGCCGAACACTGTCACGGACCCTTAGCAACCCTTGCAGCTTGGTTGTGGTGTACCATGCATACCATTGACTATTATGGTGAAATCATGATTTGTGTTACATTGCAATTTTATGATATTTGTATATATTTTCCTTGTGTTCCCGTTTGCACACACATGCCCTGCAGTTGTACTTTGTGTTACTGTGGCCATGACATTAAATCTTATTTTTTATGTGTTGTGCATCTTTTCTTATGCCATTGGCTGTATATTTAGCCATTGGCATATGTTAACTTTGTAATACATGAGTCTGGTCCACTTTCATAGCTCCGATGTTCTGTTTGGCAAAATGTAAACCGTTTTTTTTTTGGTTTACATTTCTGTAGGCTTACACTATGCCTACACCACTTCATGAATCGCTATGTACCTTCATTTGCATGCTGCAGAACTGCGCATGGGGTGATTAGCATACCTGAGCTGAGAGCTGCGCAGATCTGGCGTATGCTGGTAGTGCACGTGGAATTGGATCGTACCTGGATCGCTCGGCGGCCATATTTGGCATTATACCGCCTATGCTATGCCTGCTCCTGGCGCAAGCATCATGAATCCCGGGGAATGTCATATAAAATTGCCAAGAGTCTTTCATAGATTTAAAGGATCATAAGTGATTACTAGGCTAATGATCCCTGGGGTCCTTTTTAAACCTAGCCTTGCTTGCCAAATATATCTGTTAGGGTGACACTCTGTGGTTGTTTTATGGGGTATATGCAGACTTGGGCATGGGTGGCCATGCATTTTTGGGCTGCCTCTATCTATTGGAGACATAGAGGTACCAGACCTGGGATACATTTCCTGATAAAGCCTCAAGGCCTGCTGGGTGAGGAAAGTAGATCTATTTTTTGTCTGTGAGATGTTTAAAGTGATAGAGCTACTTTCTGCTCCATTTTGTTTTCTGTTTTATGAAATCTGCTTGGCCTGGTATTTTTGTTCTCTGTGGCAGATACACACTTAAATTACCCAGACTGCACATTTCACATGTTTTTTTCATTAGTTAATGTGTTTCTTGAGTGATACTTAAATACACAGAGAATATCTGTGGCTTTGTCTTTTCTGATAAGACTCAAGACCTACAAAAGCTACAAGCACTGTTGGTGATGCCCTGATTGGTTATTTTAAACTGACCACCCTTACTGTAAATTGAAGTTTATAAGCTCCCCCCCTTTCTAAACTACTGTTTATCTATTGAATTATTTATTTGCATTTTTTGTGCTTATTTTTGAAAAAAAATGCATTTTGCATCTCATTGTCTCTTCTACTAATTTAATTGCCTTCAATTCATTATCTTACTAGATGTTGGATAACATAGTGTATTTTGCACTCTAGCAATCTATTTTCTGTGTTTTTGCACCAAGAGGGCAGAGGATTTTTCTATTTAGTGGCAGTGGGTGGTAGCCTGGTCAGTACAGGTTGGTGAAACACACTGGAGATTCCTACATGTAGTTGTTTTATTGGCTGAAGGGCTTACATTTTCTTTTTAGTGCCTGTATAAATTCTACATGCTTGAGTGGCTCTTGGCTCATTTGTACAAAGTGATTTACTTTTATTGAAAAATACACTTTTATAAGCTGTTTAAAGTACACTGCTGTTATCTTGAATTACTTACTGCCTTTCCTTAAGTTTGTAGCAGCATTTCACCCTGGACACTCTTTTACTCTGCTTTTACATTAGGAGGACTGTTATTATTCATTTAGTGGCAGTAGGTGTTTAACTGGTCTATCTGAGTTGGGAAGCACACAAAAGGCTCTAAGTGTAGTTATTTTATTAGCCATAGGGCCAGTAGTCAGTTTTCTCAATTTCCAGTACTGGTATAAATTCAGCACATTTGCATCGAAGTGCTCATTGTGTCAGTGCCCTGTACAGACACAAACATCCAGTAACATTGCTTATTTGCATTATGCTGTGAAAGTTTACTGTGCAATTTATTGTTTTTTTTTTCACTTCTTTAAAGTTTAAAGTTGCATTTTCAAACTGCTGTAAGGGATGCTGTTCTGTACTGAAATACATTGAATCTAGTATTTCTTAGTTAGTACTGGGCATATGTTTGAGGTTTCTTAACACTTGGGCTCCTAACCAATCATTTTGCATTGAGAGGGTCAAAGTCTGCACTCTTGTGGCAGGGGAGGGCTGATTTCACTTTCTGAGCTGGGAATTACTGGTGGAAAGATCATTGTGTGCTTATCTGATTGGCCTTAGGGCATAGTTAATGCAAGACATTTTCTTTTTTATGATCATATATAGGACTTACATTTATGATTAGCTACTCTTAGTACCACTGTGGTTATTGATGCCTTATATACACGCAATCACCAGAAGTTGACATTTCCCTATAAAGAACACCTTGAAACTTTACCTCAGTCCTACATTACTCAGTGGGCAACTAGTCTGCATGGTGAGCAGCATTTACTCATTTAGTTAGGACTGTTTGGGTCTACCTTACCTTATTATAGCACCCTGGACTATTGTCGCCCAGATAGCATCTGGTTTGGGTGCTGGGCAGCATCACTGGTTAGGTTAGCTGCACATAACACCAAGTAAGCACCCTTCCCTCATCCTGTTACAAATAGCCTCCACTCCTATCCCTTGCAAGTACAAATTAGGACCTGCCACCATGGATGGGCACTTTCCTGCTATCTCTGTATCCAGCTTGGAGGACATGGGCATCCTGAGGTAATGTAGAAAATTGCCTTTTGAGCGCTGACAACCACTTAATTCTCAAACAGACAAATACAATATGTGAGAGATGTAGTAACACATAGACACTGGTGGCTAGACTCTCACATACAGACACAGAAACCAATAAATAGGTTGTCAGCAACTCACGCACATTACTCACTGCACTCACAAAGGACCACACACATAAACCCACATATGTGGAGGTGCTCAAATGTAACTTACCTGACCCTCAAAGGCTTTTCAGGTGCAGTCCTCAGAAACTCCACATGCGCACAAACAAGACAATTTGCATCACAACATATAAAGCCAAATCGCATTGTGTCTGAACTACCAAGCCCAAAAGGTGAAACAATCCACAACCCAACATTCTGGTGATAGAAGACTCCATTGTGAGATACACTGATGTCCCTGTTATCAGGTTGCATAAGGGGCAGATTACAGTTAGTTGCCTGTCAGGGGTTAGGATTCACCAGATCATGCAAGCACTCAGGTAATTTACCCCATATTCCAGTATGAGTCGTGGGTATGAATGACCTGAGATGTACCTCCTTGGACTATATGAAGAGAGATATGATTGCATTCTCAGAATATATGTCACAGGCAGGAATAAACCAATCACTGAGCAGCATTTTACCATCTCCAAGGATGATGTCACAATACCAGCAGAAAATGATCAACTTTAACAATTGGCTTAGCTAATAGTGCCATTCCAAAGGGGTCCAATGCTTGTCAGCCTGGGACAACATGGTTTACAGGCTACAGTGGTTTGCTAAGAATGGTCTTAACCTGCTACCTGTAGGCTATTGGATATAGGCGAAAACTTTACTCAACCCTATAGTGCCTTTTTTAGGCATTGCCAAACAGAAAATCATCCAACATAACAAAAACTACTCAGGACAAGCTAAGGGTGTTACTACTCAGTGCTAGGGTTCTCAACCAGAAACGTCACTCTGTGGAAGATCTTCTTAGTCTGGAGAATGCTGAAGTCTATGCAGTTACTGAAACATAGTTCAAAGCCACAGAAAGCAATCCATACGTGCATGGCTATAATACCTTTCATACATTCTGACCACCCACTGAACATGAAAGAGCAAAAGGCAGAGGTTTACCTATCTACATAAAGGGTAAGACACCTCAAGATTGGTCAAACAATATGACATACTTGAGCTACTCCATGTCCGGCTAACTACGGGAAAAATACATTGCCATATTCTTGCCAACTACAGGTCCCCCGCCATGAACCAGGAAACCCATACATCATACCTGAAGTTACTAGAATCACTCATCATCCAGCCCAATACCATACTCATGGATGATTGTAACTACCCCTCCATTAATTGGGAAACATACACAACCACTAACATGCAGGCCCAAAGATTTCTTTACTTTGTAAATTTAAATGCCCTGGAGCAGCTATTCTGTGCTCCCTCTAGGGGAACAAATATCCTAGATGTGTTATTCAAAATATGGGAGAGTATTGCACCCCCCCCACCACAGTGTGATATCCTCACTGGTAAGACCAGCTCACAAAGCAGTCTCCCTTGAAATATAAGTAAACTACCCCCATTACCTAACATCCAAAACATTAAGAACTTTTCTAAAGTAAATGACCCCCTATTAAGGGATGGCATTGCTAGTTTCCAAGCTCCCCCAAATTCAGAAAACACAGAAACCTATGGAGAGGTATACACAAATACCTTGTACAACCATATAAATAACTGCATAGAAACGGCAGGGCCAGAGCAAAATAAACCCAGGTCAAACTGCAAAAACAAGCCAACCTGGTTGACCCCTGGTTAGGTTGTACAGCAAAGGAAATAAAATCCTGTCAAGAAGTAAGAGAAAATGTGTAGAACAGAGCAAAAAGTCCCTCATTAGTCTAAAAAACTGAAAAAGGAAACTAATCAAGTCACTGAAAATAGACTTTGAGGTAAAAATAGCCTCCAAAGCTAAGGATAACCATAGCGCATTCTTCAGTTATGTCCACAATCGTAAGGGGAAACACCTAAAATGTGCACAATTAGCTGCAGATGGCATCATCTATACTCAGCTGGAAGATATAGCAAATCTGCTGGTTGACAAATTCTGCTCATAATTCACCTCTGTTACCCCCAGGTCTCCCTCAAGAAATACCTTCCACCACTCCACCACCATTTATCACCAAAGAACAGGTTTCCGCTGTGTTC
This sequence comes from Protopterus annectens, assembly GCF_019279795.1. Taxonomy (NCBI): domain Eukaryota; kingdom Metazoa; phylum Chordata; order Ceratodontiformes; family Protopteridae; genus Protopterus; species Protopterus annectens. The sequence goes on along the minus strand of NC_056734.1, from coordinate 733,358,483 downwards.
TCTAAAGCTTAAAAGACTGGCTTCAAAAGGGCTTGACGATAGACTAGGGTGCCTCTTAAACAACTTAAATCAGGAATTATGAGGTCCATTAGGATCTCTGTTTAACCACAGCCTGGGAATGGCTTTGTCCTGAAAGAGTGGAAGACAGCAACAGTCATCCCTCTGCATAAAAGGGGACCATCTACTGACCAGGAAAACCATAAGTTTGACTAGACTTATATGTTAGGCCATGGAAAGAATAATCATGGGTCTGATAAATAATGTTATAGAAAACATCCAAACACTGGACCTGACCCAATTTGGCTTTGTCAAGGGCAGGTCATATCTACTGAATCTGTTGGATTTCTTTAAGAAAGTCAGTAAGGCTTGGCTGAGGGTAAAACAGTACATACCACCTACCTTGACCTGGCCAAGCATTTCACACAATTCTCCACTCCGGTATTATAAATAAACTCATAAAACTGGGCATAAATCTTTACATCACCAGAAGGATAGCCAGTTGACTTAGGAAAGGGCATGTGGTTAGAGTGGGTAAATCCAAATCTAGCAAGAGGTCAATTACTGGTGGTGTTCCACAGGGTTCAGTGCTGTGACCACTCCTCTTCAGAATATACTTCTTTGAAGTCAAGGCTAATGTGGAAAGCCTCTGAATGATAAAGTTTGCCAATGACTGCAAACTGGTGGCAATCTTTAAATCCCCCAGCAATGTAGATATCCTTCAGGAGGGTCTAGATCAGACAAATTATTTATGCCAGAACCATGGCCTAAAACTACATGCGAAAAAAATGCATTATCATACCCTTTGGGAAGTCAACTATACCTGCAAATTACAACATCAACAGCACACCCCTAAGAGTAGCCTCAGAGGTGAAAGATATAGGTACACAGATATATAGTAGCCTGAACTTTGGCCACCCTATGTCGACAGTGGTAAGGAAGTCCTATGTGGCACAACTTATAAATAAACATATGACATCTAAATCCGAGAAAATTATAGTCTCACTGTACTCATCCCTCATTACACCAATAATCAAGCACAATGCTCCACTTGTTATGTACTTAACTAGGCACTTACAACAGCTGGAGTGACCTCAGAGGTTCCTCACAAAGAAACCACAGGGTGTAAATAACATGTCCTATGTGGATAGAATAAAAACCCTATCCCTTTACTCCATCTTCTACTGAGTATTAAGGGGTGACATATGCCTAACCTACGAGGCACTCACAAATCCAGCCCTGATGGAGCTATTACATATCTGCAAGTCAAGCAGCACAAGGGTCACCCAGTCTAGGGATCTAAACTTGGTCAGAGACTCAAATAAAGCATGCTGGAGAGACAGATATGTGCCTCAGAGATTGCCCCTTCTTTGGAACAGGCTTCATATTCACATTAAGCAGAGACCTTCTTTGGTCTCCTTCAAATGCAGTTTGGATCAGTGGATTAGGAATCACAAATTCACACCTGGGGTAATAACTATGTCCCTTTTAAATAGCAGCAATCTGTAAGATACTCAAGGCATAGGGAGAAATCCATACCATGACCCCATAGGGGCCATATATTGGGTAGAATTGGGTTATATTGGCTAAGCTTGTAAAGGCTCTTAAGCCATAGTCTAGTAGTCTCATATGAACCTATGAATGTATGAATCTTATGCTTGAACTCGGTTAGGGAAGAGTTCTGCTTAACATGAATGGGAAGCATATTTCAGACAAGGAGCAGTCTTTGAAATACATACCTGTCCTTCCAGAATGTCCTATCTGTGTTGTAGACATACCTGTTAACTGTCCAGATTTTGCAGAATGTCCAGATTTTTGCCTCATATTTTTGGTCTGTTCCTCATATTTTTTTGGCAAATCATTGAGGACTGAAGTTAGAAAACAATGACACATATTTAAGTTTCAAACTTCATTCCTTTCAGAAAATTAATGCTAGTGCAAAACCTACTATTCTATCAACATTGTAAGTTTATAAGATCAATATTTAAAAAACTGTTCTTATTTTTGGGCCTTTGTCTTCCATTATTTACAACTTTGTCTAGATTTGTTGTGCTAAGAGGCTGAAAGGTATGGCTGCAGGTGAGGTTTAGGTCTCTACATCAGGTAATTCCAATTATATTTGTTTTGCAGATGTCCATGAGGTCCATCAGAGCAGGCACAGAGGTTGGTTAGTAGGCCAGATATAGATCACCTGACAGCAGCGGGTAAGAATACTGACTATAGGGACATGATTTTGAGGGGGACCACAGAAACATTATATATCACATATATTGTTCTACACAATATAATCAAAACAACATTAAGTAAATGCCTGCCTTCTCTTAAACCTCATTCTTCCTCCAAAACATTTTTCTGTATGTATTGTTCCATAATTTCCATTTTTGTGTATGTAATTTACTCCTATCCTTTTCTAAAGATCCTACTTCCTGTTTTTTTATCTCTGTTAAAATGTTCACTATTTCAAGTGCGAGTCATTTAGACTTGGATTTCTATTTTCTAGCAATTGCATTGACAGCCACTAAAATTAAACTTACTTAACAAGGCTTTAGTATGTTTATGCAATTCAGATCATTTATCCCAGCTCAAAAAAGCATTTCCTTAGTTACACTCATTTGCTCATCCAGTATTCCTGACAGAGTACTCTGTAGGGAATTTTTAAAGTCTGCCAAATCATTACACTCCAAGAACATATACTCCCAGGCATCTCTTATCTTCCTCATTATACCAACATTTGGCATTTACCTGAGGAAAAATTCTCTAGAGTCTGCTTGGGGTATAAAAGTACTTATGCAAACACTTCCAGGCAAAAATCCCAAATCGTTTAGATTTTGTTGCATATTTAGGAGACATACATACATGCTCCCATTATTTCCTTGTGAATTGTTTATCTTATCTCTCTTCCCAATCTTTTCTGACCTTTTCTGATTGATTCCTATATTTATCTTGCAGTATTTTATATTTTAAGTATCCCTTTTTAAAAGTAGCTTCTGTTCTAGATTAATCTAAAAACTCAACCAATGCAGGCCTTTCATTTTCAATTCCCCTTTCCATTTCTCTTTGACTATACTCTCATATCAATCCCTGATACGGAAGATTATCTCTAGCTTGCAGTTCAAAAGTCTTCTTGGTCTATTCCCAGTCCATTACCTTTCCCTCTCTAATTATTTGTTCCCAATACTTTGTTTCCTTTGCTAGCTTCCTCCAGTAAGTTCCAGACCCCTCTTGCCTATTCTGTGTACCCCTAATTGCAGTCATCCCTATTGGCAGAATCTCTTTTCTCCATTCCTGATGGCTTAGTTCTTAGTATACTTTCTTTTTGAATTCTGTATGACTGTTGTTATTCTTCTTAAGGATATGCATCCAAAATCCCACTCTTTCCTTATTTCTTGAATTACCCCTGCTTCAACATCACCCCTTTCCACTTTGAATTGTAGCTTAACTGTCTAGATTTAAAATATCCCTTCAAATTAGGTAATCCTAAGCATCCTTGATCTATTGGAAGGATCAACATATCCTACATGACTCTTCCCCTCTTTCCCTTCCAGATAAAACCCTTCAGCTCTTTATTAATCACTATTCACAGCTTCTACTCTGGTTGATAAAAATATGCCTGAACTGTGTATAAAGTAAAGGAGTATAAACATGTTACTGCTTGTATCTTGCTATCTATATCCTGAGGCAAGAGCTTCCAGTTTCTCAGTTTTTGTATTCTTTTGTTTACTGTCTTCTCACCTATCTTTAGCTGCCATAACAGAATCCTTTTAACCCATACTCCTAAATATTTCATTTTACCATGTCCCCATAAATATGGGTATTTCTGAACAAATTCATGTGTGGGTACATAGTTTACAGCTGTAGCCTTTGTTTTATCTTCAATAATTTTATATCCCTAAAAATCCAGAACTGTCTCAGAATGTTCCACAACACTGGGATGTCCTTTATTGTTTCCATCAGGTACAAAATAATATCATCTGGAAGTAAAGCTAACTTTTCCTGAATACCATACCAATTATATAATTGAATTTATGAATACCTTATTTTCTTTGTTAATGGTTCTACATATAAAGCAAATAACAAAGGAGAAAGAGGACACCCTTGCCCGGTTCCTATGTTCAGGTATAACATATCAGAGAGGAAGCTTCCCACTTTCATATTTGCCTCCAATCCCTCATTTATCCTCCTAATTAACCTTATTATTGTATTAAGAAATGCAAATGCTTCCATTACCCTACTCATAAAATCCCAACTTACTCTGTCAAGTGCTTTGTCTGCATCATGACCCACCAACAGCTGCAGTATATTCTTACATTCTGTTTCCCTCCGGATCATCATTGTTCTATTAAAGTTGTCAAATGTTTGCCTCCCCTCCACAAAGGTACATTGATCCATATCTATTAATTGTGGTAATACTTTGCCATTCTTTCAGACATTATAGACCTAAACTCTTTATAATCATGGTTTAAAAAATGAAATAGGCCTGTATGATGCTGGATCTGATGGGTGTTTACCATCTTTAGGTGTTACAGCCACAACTGCTTTTTTTGCCAGGATGTTGTTGCTTCTTCTCATTTTAAAACACTGTTAAACAAAACCTTCCAGATCTTTATCACTTTCTTCCCTCCTAGATTCTAAACTTCCACTGGAATACCATCTATTCCTGGAGATTTTCCTCCTGCCTTAGTTGAAAATTGTTGAGCCTCGTCTACCTCTAACCTTGGTAGTTATAGATCCCCCTACCCCTCCATGGATCATGATATGCTTGAGGCCTACTTGACCAAACTGGAATCAATCCAAATATTGCCAAACACTCTGGTCAGGAGGGATTTCAATTATCCCACCATCAACTGGGAAACCTACTCTAGCCCTAACTCACTAGAGCAAAGGTTTCTTGATTTTGTTAACATAAATGCCCTGAACCGAATTGTTCAAACCACAACAAGAGGAACATATTAGATCTGGTCCTCACAAACATGACAAACAGATGCACCACCACAACTGTCAGACCCTCATTAGTTAAATCTGATCACAAATCAATTGCCTTCAAACTGGCACTAACACCAGAACTCACAAAGGGCGAAGTCAGACTAAAAAACTTAACCAAAGCAAACTGTATTCTCCTAGGGGAAGGTTTAAATGCATTCCAAGCCCCACCCCCAGCTGGAAGCTTACACTAAAGCCCTGTACAATCAATTGTATAAGTGTATAAACTTGGCGTTTCCAGAGAGAGTCAAAGCCAGAACTCTAATTAAAAAAAAGCCACCCTGGTGGACATCCAGCATCAACAAATTTTACAACAAATGCAAAAAGTTGCCATCTAAGAAGACTAAGGCAAAGCCCCAACAATGAAAAAGCACCCTCCTCAGCCACAACAGGCAAATAAGGCAACATATCAAATTCTCTAAGGGTAACTTTGAGAAAAACTTAGTAATCACAGCCAACGATAATCATAAGGACTTTTACAGCTTTGTACATAGCTTAAAATGCAGGACCCAAGCATGTGGCGAACTAGTGACTAATGGTATCACACACACAGTAATTATGCAGAGGTTGCAAACCTGCTAGTGGACAGATTTGATGAAAATTTCCCCTCCCTTATCCCCTCCAACCTTATCACATACCTTGCCCCAAACTCCCCCCCCCCCCACATCAGAAGAGCAGGTAATTAAAGCCTTATCTAAGGCAAAAAACACAGCCTCTATGGGACCAGACGACATCCTAGGCTGTCATCTAAACAAACTAAAACATGAAATAGCATCACCATTTCAGTCATAGCCTAACCACTGGCTTGGTTCCTGTGGAATGAAGAACAGCAACAGTTATTCCCCTCCACAAAAGTGGCTTAGCAACAGACCCAGTGAATTATAGACCCATGTCTGACCAGCCTCATCTGTAAAGCCATGGAATGTAACATCATAACCTCATAAATAAAGACATAAGTGACCTCCAAACCCTGGATCCGACCCAGTTTGGCTTCATCAAGGGCAGATACTGCTTGTTAAACCTGGTGGATGTCTTTGAAAATGTGACAAGGGCCATTGTCGAGGGCAAATCTGTGCACACAGCATACCTCGACTTGGGAAAGGCCTTTGACACAACCCCACACTCAGGCATTACTGATAAACTTAGCAAACTGAATGTAAACCCCTTTTTTGTAAGATGGATTGCCAACTGGTTCACAAACCAGTCACACACTATTAAAGTAGGTGACTCTACATCAACCAGCAGATCTGTCACCAGCAGGGTGCCACAAGGGTCAGTGCTGGGCCCCCTACTGTTTGGTATATACTTCTCAGAAGTTCAGGATAAAACTAAGGGTCTGTAACCAACCAAGTTTGCAGATGACTGCAAACTGGGTGCAATATGTGAATCCCCAAATGATGTCAGCATACTTCAGGAGGGTCTTATGCAGACCAATGACTGATGTCATACACACATTCTCAAACTTAATGCAAAGAAATGCGTCATCATTCCCTTCGGTAAAAACAATGTCCCTTCACACTATTAAATTAGCAATACCCTATGTACCTACGAAGTGGTAAGAGATCTGGGATCACAAGTAGACTGTGACCTTAACTTTGACCATCATGTGTCTACAGTAGTAAGGAAGGTTTTCCATGTAGCACACTTGATTAGCAAATGCATTGCCTCTAGAGCAAAGGAGGTAATAACCCCTCTATATTCGTCACTAATCAGGCCCATAATTGAGTATAACTCCCCTTTTGGCATGGTGCCATACAAAGCACCTGCAGCAATTGGAGACCAAGGGATTCCAGCATGTGCCTTACACAGACTGACTAAAATCCCTGTTACTATACTCAGTATTGTATGGACTACTTAGGGGAGATTTATGCCTGGCTTACAGAGCAATCTATGACCCAAACCTTATGAATTTGCCGCACATCCGCAAATTAAATGGGACTAGAGCTACCCATTCCAGGGACCTTAATATGGCCTGTGACTTGAATAGGACATGTTGGAGGGACAAGTTTGTCTCCCAGCAACTGCCACATCTTTGGAATAGGCTGTCAGTTCATGTGAAGTCGAACACCTCTATGACACTGTTCAAAAAGAACCTGGATGAGTGGATAGGGCACAATAAATTCTTACCGGGGATAGTACCTACAACCATCCTGGACATGGGCAGTCATTAATAAATACAATCCTGGGTATTGGCAACAGTATGGGATGAAATGGCTAGGCTTGAAATGACCTCTGGTCGATAGCCTAGAAACCTCCTATGATATTTAAGTCTTCCATAAATATTTCCTTTTGTGCTTTTTCTTGACTTCCCTACTTCTCTGCTTTATACAAATGTTCATAAAATTCTCAAAATACCTTTAATACTCCTATAGGATCTTTGGTTATTTTTCTTTAATAGATGTATATGTATACATATATAGATATATGGTGTTAGCAACAATCCTTTTGATTTTTTGTTATCTGAATCATTGTGCAAAAGTTTTTGTGTTTTAGACTTATCAAAAAGCAATTTCTTAAGAGAAATCTTTCGAAACTCATGTGTATTATCCAGGTTCTCCCTTATTTTCTCTTTAACACTCCAAATGCACATCTTGTTCTGTGAAATTCTCCTTAATCTGTAATACATTATACTTTTTCAGCCCCTCTAAATAATTCTTGTTACTTCTTAACCATTTATATTTTTCTTTTATTTCTACCCTATTTTTAAACTCCACTTTTATTTTATCCCACTCACAAGCTATAACTTCTGGAGTACTTTCTATCTTCTTTGATAACTACTAAATCTTTCCTTCATTACCCTGCATTTGTATCTTAGTAATTATTGGTACATAATTTGAAATAATTATTGGATGTGTGTCAAAGTTCTCAATTAAATGTACGTGTTCCTATGGAATATAATTTCTGTCTAGTCTAGCCCAGCTATTGTACCTGGAGAATAATATGCAAACTTTGTCTGAGTCCTGTTACTGAATTTATATCTTCCATACCAAATATTTTCATACATTTCTACAGAAATATACCCTCTTTTGTTACATTTTCTTTCTAACCCCCAGATACTATTCTATTCCCCACTTTTAAGTAATATGCATAGTATTCATAGGATTCTAGGATCATAGGAAGTTACTAGGCTATTGGCCCTGAGGCCCTTACAAGCCTAGCCAAGAATTTAGCCCAAGTTCTGACAAGTCCCTGCTGAAAGTTGATAGTTTCCCCCCAAATTGTTTAAAGCTCCATAATAGCAGTTTTAGCTAGAATATAAATACATGCCATCATAATCCTCATTCCTTGCCAGAAGCCCCTTATGTCCTCATCTAGCAATTAGTATAAGTACAATTCTTTTCCTTTGCCCCTGATATTTTGCAGAATATCTATCCTGAAATCCTTTCTGTATCAAATCCACATAATCAGTCATTTCCAAATGTGTCAAATATAGCATTGCTATTTGCAATCTCCATTTCTTAATACAATGAAATATTATTTTCTTTTTGTGTATACCTGTAAGACCATGCACATTCCAAGATACTATGGAAAGTGTTGCTATTACAAAAAAAGTCATTCCCACATGTTATATATGATAGCTTTTTAAAATGTCTGTTTCCAGTTTTTGTGATACATGCAGCCATTAATATTTGGCAGGTTAATCTTTTATACAGTTTTTTTCTTATCATCAACATTGGAACCAATATCATATTTTACAAGATATTTTGCTTTAATGAAAACCCAAAACTAACCTCACCCCCAGAGTACCTCCATAACCTGCTAAGTTAATACAAACACAAAAAAACTATCTACATATTCAAATAATGAAGCTTAAACTTCTTAATAGGAACAGTTGTCTAAAATTGAGGTTATCCATTGCTATAATGAATAATATTTCCTGTGCTTCTACTTACACTAATTGGTGTCTGTTCTTTTTTTTATTTTTATTCCTCTCCCTGATATGAAAAACATAAACTTTTACCCTTGAAGAATTCCAGTGTTCTATCTTTTTATTGCCCTATTAACAGATTATCTCCATAGAAACATAAGAGAAAGAAATATAGTCCTCAGCTGCAGGCTTCTAAAGACAAGCTGAAACATTTATTGCTAGAGATAAACTCTTCATTATATTCAGTGTTCTTTTATTTACTTATTACAACTTAAAAGTTGTTTTAGATTAACACAAGGGTGTTAATCCAGAGATTCACTTATGCAAAAGTAAGAGAAAACATATCAGCTGTACATATATTGTGATCTGTTTACTTTTCTACCTCCACTCAAGATTACAGCCTATTAACTTAAACATGATTTTGCCTAGCCTTTTTTTCTCTTTTTGCATTGTAATGCCTGCACTTATTTGTTTGTGTCTTTCAGCTTTTCCTGATTAGGGGTCGCCACAGTGGAACTCCAGTCCGCTAATGATTGGCAGTTGATTTTTATGTACCGGCTTGCCAGGCCTGATGCACAACCTTCAACGAAGGTACTCCCATTCACGCATGTCTCCACGCAGAAGACGCATTAGCTGAGAATCGAACCGGACAGCGTCTTACTGTGAGGCGACAACGCTACCGTAGCACCACCACAGCGGGTACAATATTAATACTAAAAAAGGAGAAAGAAAGAGAAAAAGGCATCTGTTTACTTTAGTATCTTTCTCGCATACAAGAACAGCTATGAATGTTTTACTATAAAACATGTAGCTCATATCATGAAAAGTTTCATAGAAATACTGTTAAGAACAGATTATTTTTGTTTACTTACAGTTACCCTTTACCTTCATATTCCCCTCACCTCAGCATCCTTCCAAACATTAATGACATTAAGTGAGGCAAATGCCTTTCAGTTCTCCATAAGTTGATCAAAGTCTAAAAAAGTCCATTCTTTCCATTTTTTCTTATACAGACGTATTTCACAAATGTGATTAATGATTTGCAGTCTCACATTTATTCATGGATTTTCATGTCACTGATAAGTGAATGTTTCTTGATACACAAATTAATTTCCTATTATTGTAAGATATCTAAGGTTACCAGGGTTGATTGTAGATAATACAACATACAGGTAACTGCAGCAGTGAAACTTGGTAGTGGTAATAGCAAGGTGAAGCAAATACACATCATTCAATGAGATCAAATGCTTCCCCAGGGAATCTTCTGCAGATGGAAAAATAAATGTGACAACTGAGTATTATTTAATGTTACAGTTTTTGGTTATCCATGCAGTTTGATAAATGTAATTTTTTGAAACCACAATTAATGCATCTAGATAAGGAGTCTAGCATTAATGAATATTGCCTTTCATTTCTATACCATTATTTCAAAAGTAGTGGCAATGCTGGGCATTGTCTGTATTCGTACAAGTTTGCTAAGGCCTGGAAGGGAACTCCTAAACTGTATCCATCAGGTCAATATCCTAATTCCAATCTTTCAAAACCACTCTGAAATACTTCCTAGTTAAATCTGGTTCTGTTCTTGCTCAAAATCAGGATAAACTATATTACTAAATATGAACAAGTAGCTTTTCATTCCATATACCTCCTTACTCTTCCTTCGTCACTGACTTCCTTATTTCTATCAAATTACCTTCCCTGACTTTCTCTCTAAATATACCATAAGCCTGTTTTTTCACCACTTCATAGTACAATTCCTGTTTGTATTAGACTAATGTACCTTTAATTGCTTCACAAACTGTCTGACATTTCTATAAATATTAAATGATTGTCATATAACTTGTATTGATTCTTAGCCAATGTTTTTATATTATCACTAATTTGTTACAATTAAACTGCAGATGTTTTTGTTTTATTTTTGAAGATTATAAAATTATTGTTCCTAAAATGTTTTGTAATAATTTGGAGCTTTTATCCTCATGCCTCCATTGAAAATGGGCTTCTACCCATTTGGACTTTCCTGGTAATCAATCAAATGTCAATAAATAAATAAATAAATAAATAAATCAATCAAAAGTATATAATGGTTGGGTGGTGCAAAGGCATGTTTTACTTACAGAAGATATAGAAGGCAAAGCATAAGTCAAATATGATAGATGGCATAGTGATTGACTGATCAGTAATCTCTCTTATTTGCTTGTTTATTTGTTTTGTTAAATTAGTGGTTTGCCCTTCCAGAAATTATACTAGAATCAACTATTTGCTTGTTGTCAAGCTTTGCTTATACATCTGGTCAGTTTCCATAAACTCCACTAACCTGATAACTCAGCTATAAAATTTTTCACAACCTAAACCCTTTTTGTGGAATTATTCAACATTAGCCCTATTTTATGCTTCTCCATCACTCCATCATAGCAATTATTTGACATCACAATAATCCACCCTGTGCAGAGTTTAATATTATTGATATAACACAAACAGTTCAGTTAATATCATCTAGTGATCTCATTTATATGTAGTGTGCAGATCGCACAGAGCTCAGAAAAAAGAAAGAAACAATGGAACAGCTTATAGATTACGTGTCTGTGTCCAATGCTATAGAATTAAATGATTAGTTAATGGAGTTTACCTAAAAAATGTGCAGATTACTTAAAAGGGACAATTCCTTCAAGTACGCAAAGTGAACATGCTGTACAGTATACTATAGTATCAAATACAGGTTTTAGGATTACGTATGCTGTACAGTATAGTATAGTATCAAATACAGGTTTTAGGATTATGTATGCTGTACAGTATAGTATAGTATCAAATACAGGTTTTAGGATTATGTATGCTGTACAGTATAGTATAGTATAGTATCAAATACAGGTTTTAGGATTACGTATGCTGTACAGTATAGTATAGTATCAAATACAGGTTTTAGGATTATGTATGCTGTACAGTATAGTATAGTATCAAATACAGGTTTTAGGATTAAGTATGCTGTACAGTATAGTATAGTATCAAATACAGGTTTTAGGATTACGTATGCTGTACAGTATACTATGGTATCAAATACAAGTTTAGGTTTAAGTATGCTGTACAGTATAATATAATACAGTATCAAATACAGGTTTTAGGATTAAGTATGCTGTACTGCATAGTATAGTATCAAATACAAGTTTTAGGATTAAGTATAGTATCTTAGAAATTTTCTTGTTGTAATTGGACAAAAAGAGCCAATTTTTTTTTTTGTGAATAAGCGTCTCTCTGGTTTCGTGCTTTTGTCATATCCAGATATAAACAAATCAAAGAGATGGCGCTACATTCATTTGCCAACACTGGTTCTCCAGAATATCAGTTTCCTGCCCTCACTGTCCTGCCACGGTATTAGTCTGCCTACACAATCATTTAAAAGCATGTACTTCACAAATAGCTGGCCTCTGTACCCACCAATGAAGAGTTCATCCTCTGACCCCGGATCACTAACTATACTAGCTTAAATATTACACAAACACAGAGAAAATGTGAATTATCGTATTTCTTGTAGTCTCAGCTCACATAACCTTGGGCATAGCATTTTAGAGACTGAGGTGTGGTTGAAAGCTCCCTTATCAGGGAGTTGCAGCTCATATGCATAACATATACTATAGGACTGTGCCTTTATAAATCTCCTGAGAGTTTATAATGGGTAATGCAGATTTCATGAGCAAGAAACTGGGTATAAAAATGAAGTTAAAAAAGAAAAGTAAGCCCAAAGAGAAAGATAGTTTGCATATTCAAAACTTTCTAAACTGTTTCAAGTAGATGCCATCTTTTCTGATGAAATATTTGTGACTGAACTCTACAGATCTGAAAACTGTGTTTTGAAAACAATGCTTTTCTCTGGATGTGCTGAAGAAATGAAAAGGTGAATACTTTTTTTTTGCTAACTCCAAGTGTTTATCTTTCTTCCAAGTAGTGGTGACCTGGCAATGCAAACCCCCATAAGTAGAGCAAGCACTCGCAACATAAAACATTTATTTTGGGAAAATGCCCACTTGAAGCCTTCTGATCAGAAAACATCTAGACTGTGGGTGAAATGTTGACTATATTTGTGAGATTCATTTCTTCTGTACATCATCAAACTTCCAAACAGATTTTCCAGAAAAGGAAGATCAGAGTTACTTCCGCTGATAGATAGTCTGAACTGATGGTACATTTTTTCAGTAAATATGGAAAAGTACTGATAACCAATCATTTTCAACCATTATGGTGAAGGAACCACAGCAAGAAACCTTTGGTAAGATATTCTGATCCTGTGTCAGCACTGCATGAGGTCAACTTCACAAAATCAAGTAACCTCTGTAATCAAAGATTCACAGTTCACCGAAATCCAATCAGCTATTCATTTGCTTACTAAATATGGCCCCTGTCAAGCATTTTACTAAGAAAAGATCTGATCATTTACCTTCAGTTTCCTCCAACAGTAATAACATATCTCATATCCTTCTTGAGTGTACCTGTGAAATTGCACCATTCAGGTGGTATCCTATATGATAATATGATATATACTGTTGTCCTTTTACTAGATCATAAGAGGGCCATAGTGTAAATGGATAGTTGCTAGTCTGAATATAAAAAAAGAAAAAAAAATAGCCCATTATTGTCAGGAGGTCTTATCTACTAGAACTCTAACGTTGATTCTGATGGTTTACAATGCTGAAATGACTGTCAAAATAGACTACAGTTTTGCTTAATTGCTATAATAAATGGAGGCACAAGTGATCAAACTGCAAAGGTATGTCAGTTATGAGGTTGTTAAATTTCCCCCACAGATGCAGAAAAAATGCATCCTGTGTCTGGAGGACAGAGTATAGTAAAATGAAAACTTCACTCTTGCATGACTAAAGAAGACAACATGACATCAATGGCAGCCATTAGATTAGCATTGATTTAAAATGTATTCCCTACGCCTTTCAGCTATTAATATTCTTGGAATTTGATTCATTTTAGCAAGTTTATTCTATATTTTCTGATTGCCAAAATATAGTTTCTTTAAGAAAATTTGTAATCTTAACTCCATAGTTATGATCATTTGATTTTGTTTAAGCTGTTGTTTATTTGGAGGCATTCTCTTTTCTGGTATTATGGTTTGCAACAGTGGTCTAGCTGAGTGGTACCTAGTAAAACTATTTTGATCTTGTCTGCTCTCATTTTCAGCAAAAATGTACTCAGTAATCAGTTTCTGGTCTTCTTTTATTTACCAAGGTGCTTGCATTAACATTGGCACTGCATGTGCTCCTGAAACATCGGCACCGCACATGCACCTCAAGTTTCACTCCTGTGTTAGTCAAGAGCACTGAGATAATCTTGGCTCCAGTTTCCAAAGTAACCTAAAGGTGTCCATTTGTCTAACTAATCTTTATAACCTATTTTTGACAAGAGTCTAGTTGTGACTGTTTCTCCAATAAAACCTAGAAGAGACAAAGGTAAATTATAGGACCAGTTTTTACCTCTCACATCTTTGCCTTTTATTTCCTACAGGTCATATCACCTTACCTGTAATGGAAGTTGGCCTGCTTTCTGTCTTGTTTTCATTCTTTTACATGTGTATTTGTAGTAAAAAATTAAAAGGCCAACGGAATAAAACACAGTCCAGGTGCTCATAAAATTCCTTTAATTTAAGGTAGCGCTTTCACCACAGCTTCATCAGACCATTAACAAAATAAAGCCAACACAGGTTAAATTTATGAAGACATCAATTAATTCCCAACCAATCCAGAAACAACACAAAGCTACTTCCTTGAAAATATGACTCAAAGACACAAATAACATTTCCACAAAATCAATAAAAATGAAAATAGAAATAAAAACAAAAATGAGAAAATATACATGAAAAATATATGTTAAAAAAGCATATAGAAAATACATAAAAATATATGTAAATGTAAATATAAATAAAATAAATATTCAAACTATATTTCTGTCATAGGACCTCATCCCTTTAAAATGGGTCTCAAGGAAACCTTTTCATTAAGCCCACTCCCCTGATCAGCTCTTAATCTAATAATCCACCTAACCTCTCCAGTCTCAGTAATAAACGTCACATCACCTACCCGTATACTTGGCTGTATCATATCAATAACCAAAAATTGGAAAGTGTGCATGAGTCAGTGTTCATAACATGTTTAGACAGGGCATTATTGGCAAAACCACTACATATATTATATAGATGCTCCCTAACCATATTCTTCAAAACCCTGTCCATTTTGCCAACATAAAATGCATGGCAGACTGAAAAATGAGCCAGGTAAACTACATGAGATGTTGAACAATTGGCACTGAATTTAAAATGAAACCTAAGTCCAATGTCAGGATGCTCAAAGTACCCATTGCTATCTATATGGCCACAATAATTACAATTAACACAGGGTAGTGTTACCTCCCCTTTACTGTATGCAGATCCTGTATGGCTGTCAGGATAAAATAGAAGCCTTCTCAGATTTTTCTTGTTTTTATAGATAAAATGAGGTGCGTCACCAACAATCCCTTTTATTTTGAGGTCCGTAACCAAAATGCCCCAATATCTATTAATAACTTATATTATCCTTTTGGTATCAGTTGTATAAAACACTGGGACAGCGGTTCTGTTGCACATACTAAAATTAGATCTCCTCTTATGAGTTGATGTTACCTGGTCCGAAAAATAAAGTTGGGCTAAGTCATTATCCCAGCCATTGTATTTTGTTACATTTATTTATATTTGTAATGCTTGCCTCATTCCTATTTCTACACATTGAGTCTTATATTTTCTTATTCTAAGTTGTCTGATGCAGAGGGATAAAATTCTAACTGTATTATGTTTCAATAGCTAGCCTAGACTTTGATGGAACAGGCTGGAGATGCAGTGGACTGAAGAGCTGAAGTCAGCTCACACATTCTGGAAGGATGATTATGAAGATGCTGCTTCCTTTGAGCTCCAGCTTCGAGGGGACAGGATAGGCGCAGTTGCAGCAGTCTACAAAAACAATTGTATGCACTATTCATAAAGCACCACACCTTGGCCCCCTGTACAGAAGCATGTATTCAGCATTGAATGGGTCATATCTGGGAATACAAGGAATTTGATGGATATGAGTTTCTTGATTTGTGTCTGTCCACAAAGGGAGGTGAGCTTTGGGCTAAATATCTAGTGATCTGAGGAGTACGGCCACTTGTCTTGTGGCTGTCTTCTCCATTGTTCACCAAGATAGGCAGTATTGCAGAACCAATAACATATAAGGGTGAATAGGTAGATTTTGGTGATAAATACTGCATGACAGAGAAAAATGGCACAGCAAAAAAAAAAAAAGTTGTCTTTCTAAGGAAGACAATATTGTAACCTTAACAGTATATAACCAGTTCATCGTGCTCTTATTTGATTGACTTTTTTATCTCTACAACTAGAGAAATGATGTACTGCTACATTGAGAGAGATTTGAATCACACTTAAGACTGCAGTAGCAGGGAATATTCATTTGTTTTTTGCATCATTCTAAAGAACTGCAGGGGCATAACAGCTTGAATATATCATATTAAAGAAAAAAAAAACTTTTGTAGTTAAATGAATTCTGAATTAGGTATTTCTGCAAAGTATGAGAAACTTGGGGAGAATTCCACTAGTGAATAAACAGAACTTGTAAAGAATTAGTGATGTCAAATAATATTCTTTACTTAGGAGAATGAGTTAATCTCTTAAAAAACTTGCATGATTAGAAAATAAACATTCAAGTAAACAAATACCATTCAGGAAAAAAAATCTGACATCTAAACTTGAAGAACTAGAAACTGTCTATATCTGGCCAAAGGTAATTTCTGGAGTCTTTACAGGCAGCATAATACATCTTGAGCTCTGTCTCCATGTATAACCTTCAGCAAGCAAATCAGTAACTCCTAATAAACTAGGTTTAATTAGCAATCTGTTTATAAGCACCAAAACAATATTTAATGTGCCTTTGTTTTGAATTTTAGAAGACCCCATCCCATTTCTACATTGCTGAATTGTTGGAGAGAGGTCACAAGGTGATTTGCTCATCCATTTTGAGTCTTCAAGCAACAGGGATTGCGACAGCATGCACATTGATGGGAAAGGACTAGTTTCAGTTTAAACTGCAATATATTTTCTCTGTGGCAAATGTACTTTTATAACATTTTAAATATTTTCTTTTGCATATTACATTTCACTGAAAGAGCTATTGCTATACAATTTATTTTACTTAAATGATTATTTACATTTGGTTTAATTTGTATAGCTTTACGATAGCTAGCTTATTTTGCACGTGTTTTACTTTTCAAAAACAGTAAAGTTTTCTCAGTGCATTATAGTTCTGCTCACAACAAGGTCTGCATATATTACCAGCAAGTTATGAGATTTACTTTTTTTTACTATTTGTTTGATGTTATTTTGTTCTGAGGAAAATATTCTGGCTGCGGAAAAGATAATTTACATTCAGTGCACAGGAAGAAAAGTTCCACATATTAAAGCACTAAACACTGTAAAAAATCATGACATAAATATCACATCATAAACCTCCTTTTTCACATTTTTCTACATGGGGTCAGGGTGTAACATCAAGTGTTGCCACCTCTCTTGATTCATTGCCACTCTCCTACCTTCTTCAACAATCATGCATAACTGTGACATGTTTTTTTTACTCCGGCCATCCAACTCTTTGTTGGATGTCCTCATTTGCTTTTGCCTTCTTCCTGTCGCTCCCAAGTTTTCTTTACCAAATATTTTGCTTTCCAACATATGTTTCTAAACAACCATAATCTGTTCTCTTTGACCTTCTTTGCAATTTTGTCTACTTTGGCGTCTGCCCTGAAGTCATAATTTCTTAATCTGTACTATTATGTGCATCCTACCACCCATCTGAGGCACTTCTTCTTTATCACCTCTAGCTTCCTCAACTGCCTTCACTACCCAGGATTCTGTACCATAAAAAATAAGATGGGAGACAAGCAATTCAGTGACAGATCAGGATGCAGCACAGTTGACCAGATGTTTGCAGTGTGACAGATAGTGGAAAAGAAAAAAAGAGATGATGAAGAGCCAAATGGGATTCCTAAACTTGGAGAAAGCATATGAGAAGGTCCCAAGAAAGCTGTTTTGGGCTGTAATGGTTCAAAGCAGTAAAAGGCTAAGTACAAGGTCCATGACTCGAGCAAGAGCAGTTTTTGGACTCACAGTGGGCTTCTCAGTGGAAGTGGGAGTGGGTGTACATCAGGGTTCAGCTCTGAATCAACTGCTGTTCATAATGATGATGGGCTACATTAGCAAACAGGTCAGTGGAGACACATCACCACAGCTACTGTAGGAGATACTGTGACAGTACAAGCAGACTCTGAACAGGAGTTTTAGGAAATGATAGAGCAATGGAATGCAAAACTGAAGGCACAAGAGATGAAACTGACTAGAGATAAGATAGTTGTCATAGCAGCAAATGGGAAAAATTAAAAGAACCTGAAAACTGAGACGGAATAAAATAGTGGAACAGGTTAACAGCTTCAGATATCTGTGAGAAGTGGTTTAGGGAAAATAAATAGGTTCACAAATTCACAGATAAGTACTAGGATTGCTGCCTTTGCAGGCTATTTTAAGGCTAGCCAAATTTCCTTTTTGTGCTCAAATTCATCTATCTCACTTGGTTAGGGATTGGTATCACCCATCCCATGGTTAATAATTATATATTCCCCTAATGAGAATAACTGGGATCATAACATAGATAATTTGAGGGGAAACATGCATGTGAATAAAGCATTTAGGAGTTGCCTCTGTCCCTTACTAGTACAGGGGGCAGTCCTGGGGTAAATGTTCTGTTTCCCATCCATAGATTCAAGTTGTGCCTGAATATGGACAGGGATGAATTTTGTTTTATGTGGGTGGGGCGTCTGTTCCACAGTAGTAGCAGTATCCACTGCGAGATACACCAGTCCCTCCAAACCATTCTGTTGATGTTGCACAAGAGGTTTAGATCCCTAGACTGAGTATTACTGATGCCATCTGACTTGCTGATGTGTAGTAAATCCATCAATACTGGGTCTGAGGATGCCTTGTATCCCAAACACAGGTCACCAGTCAGTAGCATACGAAGTATAATGATAGGGCTTTTAGTCAGTCCTTGTAAGCCATGTTGTTTAGGACTTGTATCCTTTTAGTAAGGTATTGCTATGGGCATTCCAGTTGTTGCATGCATCTGGACAGTTAACTGCCAAGGGGGCATTATATTCAATGACTGGCCTAATGGGAGTGAGTAAAGGATGACAATGACATCCCTAGACCTAGACACAATCCCTTTGCTTATAAGATGTGCAGTATGGAAGGACTTTCTTACACTAATGGACACAAGGTCAAAAGTTAGCTCACTGTCCACATTAAGTTCCCAAATCCTGAACAACTGGATAAACACTTAGGGTGTATTGTCAATATGGTAGTTCCCTGGGGTAGATGACTTCCCAAAGGATATGATAATGCATATTTTGGCACTTAGTTTCTGTCCATGACTTTGGCACTAGTTATTTATTTCGAACAAACCTTCCTGTGTGATGACTAAGTCATTGGGGGATGCAATGACTGCTCCTAGCTGACAGTCATTTGGAAAACCTAGTCAACCAGTGCCCTTAAGAACTGGATTTTATTTAAAAAAGTAGATGCCAAACAGGAGAGGTCTTAGCAAAGAGCTCTGGAGGACTCTGCTGGTGACTGGTCTCTTTGTGGAAGTAACTTATTCTAATTTGACTTCCTGTTTCCTATCTTTAGCCAGTTGGCAATCCAGTAGGTGGTATAGGTTCATAGGTTCATAGGTAGGTACTAGACTATCGGCCCAAGGGCCTATGTAAGCCTAGCCAGCAAGGTATCATAGCTTATGCCACCCAATAAAGTTATTTTCCTGTGCCACTGTCCAGCAGAGACACAGAAGTGATCCCTGGGGTGTATTTCCTATTTCCCATCCACTCATCAAGATTTTTCTTGAAGAGTGCTAATGAAGAACTTTGCTTGACATAGATGGGTAGCTTGTTCCAGAGTATAGGAAGTCTCTGGGATAGGAATCTATCCCCCCAGCATGTCCTGTTTATTGTGGTGACAAGGTTTAGGTCCCTAGAGCATGTAGCTTGGAGGGATTGGAATTTCTTTAGGTGTAGCATGTCCAACAGCTCTGGGTTTGACATAGCTTTATATGTTAGGCAGAGATCACCTCAGAATAGGCGATATGCTACAGAGTAAAGCTGGAGTTTTTTGAGGTGGTCAGTGTAGGGCATTTGTTTGAGGCCAGTAATCCTCTTTGTGAGGTACTTCTGTGGCCTTTCCAGCTGCTGCATATGTCTTGTGAGGTACATTCCAAAAGGGGCGTTGTACTCTATAATGGGTCTAATGAGTGATGAGCAGAGGAGAACAATGACCTCTTTTTTTTTCCTGGATGAGAACCCTTTTATGATGAGGTGTGCCACGTAGAAGGACTTCCTGACTACTGTGGTGATGTGACTATCAAAGGAGAGACTACTGTCCACCTGGGTCCCAAGATCTCTTATCACTCATTCGGTGTTAAGTAGATTGTTGACTATGTGGTAGTTCATGGGTACAGAGTTTTTAGCAAAGGGGATGATGTTTGTTCCCAGTTTATTTAGTTGTGTGCTTTGCCCGAGTGAGGAACTGTGTCAAAAGCTTAGACCAGATCGAGTTATGTAGTGTGTACCAGTTTTCCTTCATCCATCACTTTGGTAACCTTTCCAAAAAAATCCAACAGGTTGAACAAGCATGGCCTACCCTTGTTGAATCCAAATGGAGATGGGTCTAGTGTTTGGATGTTTCCTGTGTCCTGATTGATTACTTCCACGATAAGTCTTTTCATGGCTTTGCATATGAGGCTAGTCAGGCTTATAGGTGTATAATTTACTGGTTCTGCGGAAGGTCCTCCCTTATGCAGGGAAATGACTGTAGCAATTCTTCATGGGTCTATATTAAAAGCATGAAGGTTTACTTACCCGAATACCTAAGCTCAGGTACATATTCTGGGAAAGGTAAATACACTGAATGCCCTAAACCTCGAAATTTAAAAACTTGAACCATCATAGTTGTCCCACCCTACCGCCCGCTACACACTACCTACACAAACAAACTAAATAAACTACATACATACACTAACCAAAACCCTACTTCTAACCCTAAACTAAACCCTACTTCTAACCCTACACTAAATCTTGCATATACCACCATGTATGCACTTACCTTAACCCGCACCCTAACCCGAAGGTCCGTAACTATCGCACACTTACCTTAAGAAGCTATACCCAAACAAACGAAATAATCCACACACATACACTTAACAAAACCCTACTTCTAACCCTTCACTAAATCTCACATACATTACCATCTATGCACTTACCTTAACCCGCACCCTAACCCTAAGGTCCGTAACTATCTCACACTTACCTTATGGAGCTATACCGCAGAAGGGCCAACCATGATGATTCGACATTTCGGACTTCGCGCTTCAGGATGATCGATGTTTTCGTGGTTCGATGAAGACATGTCAGCATTTAGGTATTTGGGTAAGTAAACCTTTGTGCTTTTAATATAGACCCAGATGGAACAGTGTTGTTAGAGATGTGACTAAATTTATTTAAGATGCATCAAGAGATACTGTCAGGACCCAGTGTTGCAGTATTTTTAGCTTCTGATAACACTTTTAGGACTTGGTCTTGTGTGATAGCTGGCCAGTTTCAGGTATACCTTGAGAGACAGATGGAGGGAAGACAGGGGTAAAGTTAGAGCTAAATTTATCAGCCAGAATGTTCACTATATCTTCAGCCTCATTGTAAGTAACATTGTTCACAATCAGCTCAGTGCATTGTTGCATTGTGCTTTTCAGACTGCAGAAATAAATAAAAAATGCCTTATGATTGTCTTTGGTTTAGTTAGCTATTTTAGCATCAACTTGGCTTTGGTAGATTTTATTAAGCATCTGAGATGTTTGTTTATTTCAGTGACAATGGCTCTAACATTCTGGGAATTACTTTTCTTACATTTGGTTAAAAATTATTTTCCTTTTATTATAAATATTGTGGACATTATGATTCCACCGTGTGTATTTTTTTCTGAGGTTTACTCTGCACTTCTTCTTACAGGGTAGAGCTGCATCTCTGCAGCTGTTTACATGCTGGTATAGTATGCTGGTGTAGGTTTCTGTGTATTCAGTGGAGTCAGCTGGGTTTGGTGGGGATTTGAAGCTTGCCAATGTAACACTTTGCCTTAAAGAAATTTCTAAAGGTACCTTGGTTCGAAGGGATGTTTGGTTTCAGTTTTATTTTGAAGGAGACTGCTTTATGGTCAGACCTAACAAGTGATGAAGACATGCAAGTGATGATGCACAATGTTTCCATATTAGTAAGGCCAAGATCCCCCTCCCAGCAGGTACTCTGTCTAATTGTTCCAGGGCATTTGTTTTGACAAAGTCCATGAATATCTGTGCTTGTGCAGCAGTGGTGGCGTAGATTTCCTAGTCTATAGCTGAAAAGTTTAGATCACCTAGGTAAATAGTATTGGGTATAATAGTGAGTGATTCTAGCTCCTGTAGATTTGCTTTGTGGTGTTCTTGTGTTATAGAAGGAGTTCTTTAGCTAGCTAGTTAATATGTAGCATGGGACCTTTCTGATAGTTATTTGGATGTGAAGAAATTCTAGTGCATCATGCTGCTTTACCAGCTTTGATGTGAGTCTCTTCTGGATGTAGACTGAGACATCTCCACCCTTTTTGCCCTCGTGTGCAGTAACTGGTCCAAACATGTAGAGACGGTGACCTCCCGATTCTGGGCCAGTAATCAAAGAGCCTGAATCCTCACCACTGACACTGGAATACAACTGGATACTCTCAGTGTTTTCAGATGTAGACCTCTCTGTGTCAAGCCCAATTTCCCTTAAGGGCACACAGGGAACACAGTCAGCTTGGGGTCTGGATTTTTCTAGATCTGTCTCTCCCCAAGTCTCCAGTAAGGCTGTCCACCGGCACAATTGTGTTCAGAACCCTTTCTGTGAAACCAGTTCTTCATGTCCCTGTTCCCTGTAGTGGACTCACACATACTTTGAGATTAATTTTCACACACATACACACACACACACACACACACACACACACACACATACACACACACACACACACACACACACACGCACACACACAGCTGGGAAAAGCTGACACAGATTACCTATTCTACCAACTTTGCCCAGACTATAAGGCAAATTCACTGCCACCAGTCAGTTACTATAAGGCTCTTAATATTCAGTTATGCTGAGTGGTTAATATTAATTCAAGAGGTAATATTGACCAAACAGCCAGGCTTTCAGGAGTGGCCACAGTTATCATCAAATAAATATATGCAAATACTCTCAAAGCTTAAATATTTTCTAAAAGGACCAGCCACAGTGAAAAGTTTAAATATATTTAATAATAAACAATAAAAGAACAATATAATACTAAATATTTATTTACAGTAAACACCAGAGGTTCAATTACAGGAAATATTGAAAATAACAAAGTTTGGAAAGAGTCACACAGTTACAGAAAAACAATACTTAACTATTTTCTCTATATTTTGGTGACTGATCTAGAGAATTACTGTTCCTACTTACTGAAGATCAAGGCAAGATGATATGGGTGAGTGGTCTTTGTTGTCAGATGAAAGACCGAATACAGAATACTGAGAGCAATTTCCTACTAATATCTAAATATTATTTTTGGCTTACAGAATGACATCACACACATCTGGTCATCTGACTCTGTTTCCTGCACTATGCTTCATCACTAGTTGCTGCCAGTGTTTAGCACATATGTGGTACAATACACACAAGACATTTAGCTAGGTTTTGTAAAGCATCTGGAAGGCATAAAACAATAAAACCATTCCACTCTTCTTACAGGAGCTACAAACTATTCTCTAGCACAGACATTGCATCTCTGGCTCCATTCAAAACTGTGCTTAACCCATAAAGTAATTTAATTTTAGATACATTTTAAAGTTGACAGGACTGAGATTAACCTGTTCTCTTCCAGCATCCTCTGTTAAAAGATATACATTTAATTCAGTCATAATAATGCATGTATATTTCTTTTCTTTTTAGCAGGGCACACTGTTGATACTTTTCAACACAAGCAGCTTTACCAATACATTTTTCAACACAATCATCTGTACAAATCAGTCTGATATACAAATGGCATATAATTCTTAACAAAATACCAGCTAGCTATGTTGGCATATATTACACATTCACAACCCTACTTCTGCTGGCATGGCTGGCTGTACCTCCTGTCATCACAGAAAGCATTATAGCCCTGCACAGCTGGAGAGCTTTCTACTGTTTTGAATAATGTCACTGCCACTACTCAAGCATCAATGTCCTCCAGGGTGAAAAAGGCTTGTAGGGAGTAAAGTTTCCTGTTTAGTCTCCTAGCATTGATCAATAATGCCTTCATAGTTTCCTTTGCTTTCATATTTTTATTTGCTTGAAATCTGAATGAGGAGGTCAAAGCAAGAACCAGAGGGAGTGCAGACAACTAGCCAGTGGTAGTGCATGACAGAAAAATGTCAAAGAAGATAAAAAGTGTGGTGTACACTACAATGATCACAGAAAATGAAGGAGCAGTTTGTGTAAAAAATTCCATTTATGAATTAAGTGAAATAATGTAGTCAGTTACTAGAAAAGGAACGTTTATCTGATTTCATGAATTTCAGTTTTGGCCAATTATTGATGAGAAAGGTACTGCAGTGGTTATTTAGATACAGGATTCTAATTAATTATTTGGATTTTTGTTATATATTTTTGCAGAGTAGTTTCATTTGACAGCTTTTCTGAATCTTTTCTTGTTCTTTGATGTTTACAAAATGAGTGATATAAATGCTCAACACTGTATACAGCAAAGCATACCAGCTGACAAATTTTACAATTTTATTGCATACTGAATGTAGTTCTTTAAAGGAATTTACTGCACTATTTATAAGTTCTGATCACAAAGTAATGTATAAAAAGTACTAGTGGGGCAAGAATTGTTGTTACCTGTTTTGTTAGGTACCATTTAGTCAGATACAATGTATCTATTAGCTTGTTTGTTCTGGGTGCCATGCTTTTCATGTGTATGTCTAATTTCAAATCTTTGCCCGCTGTTATTCTGAGACAATTAAAATTTGTCAAATGTTTGTTTGATATGTTGATAACAGTGATAATATGCAGAGGCTAAATCCTAGTATGTGGATTGGAGAACATATGTTTTGATCCACGAGAGGAACTCTACAGATTACATAATTTTATCTAACTCAGGGTAATGCTAGCTCTATGACCCCCCCCTCTCTGTCCTGCACACATTAACCCCATCCTCTTTCTATGTTGTATCACTTATTGTAGATATTCGCACAAACAGCCCTTTACTGAACTTGCCGAAGCTCCAGTTCAATCTTACATAATTTTATATATACCGTGATGGTCCTTAGATTTAAATCTTTCTTGCAGGTGTGAGTTTTGGTTTCCTGTAGCACTACTGCACTCCTTCCTATATCCACGCAGAGCCATAACATCTCTCTTTTTTCTAATGACATAGAGGCTGCATGTGGTCATTTCATGCTTGGAACTCTAAAATCTTGGGTTTTTGTATTCCACACTGTACCACAAGGTGACCTGCAATGCCTCTTTTGCTAAACTCCCTGCTTGTGAATTTACAGTCTTATGTGACTTGCTTTGCTTTGAGAAGCCATCAGTCATACCATCAGCTATCATCCCCTTAGATACAGAATATCAGCCAAGGCTGTCAAAGATTCACCTGAGAAGCAAGCAAACATAAAAGAGCAAATGCAACAACCTTTCTCCGAGCCAGTGAATGAAATATGTTGTTGATTTTATGCAGTGAAACAAACTGGCCTAGTATTCACCATGTTGTGACTGTTCATATCAAGAGTTGCATTGTTTCTTCTTATTATTATATTCAATTTTCTTTAACATGTATTTTTAAGGTTTACAGCAGGCATTAGCACTGCCATGCTGGCCAAACCCTGTGCAGTGCACATGCATGGCCTGATTTGCTACTGCCACACCTCAATCCTGTGCAGTGCACATGCATTGCCTAATTAGCTGCTGCCACCCTGTGCAGTGCACATGCATGACCTGATTAGCTACTGCTGTACCCCAATCCTGTGCAGTACACATGCATGACCTGATTAGCTACTGCTGTACCCCAATCCTGTGCAGTACACATGCATGACCCGATTAGCTACTGCCACACCCCATTGATTACTGCACTGGTTGAGAGCTTTTTTTTTTTTTTAATTTTTCCCTGCTAATGTCCGATTAGCTATTGCCACACCCCACTGATTACTGCACTGGTTGAGAGATTTTTTTTTTAATTTTTCCCTGCTAATGTCATTGCCTATACTATCATCTTCACAGGTGTTTGTTAATTTGTATATCCCTACATTCCTATTATTATACATGGCAAAGTACAGGTTAAACTGCTACATGAATATATATATTTCTTAATGAAGCTTGTATTTTTTTTCCCCATGATGCTATATCATTTTTATTTTTGCTTGCTGAAAGTCAGTGCTGTCTGTCAGTGCTGTCTTACTTTCATACACCTAATGGTTACTGTAACATACTCAGGTGAAATGTAATTAACTGTTGATGCATTAGTAACTCCTGCCTACAGGCATTCTGTTGGTAGGGTTCATTTTGCTGATAATATTCTGCTACTGCTTTATATAACACTCATCTGTTGCTTATTTTAACATTTTCTTGTGGAC
This sequence comes from Protopterus annectens, assembly GCF_019279795.1. NCBI lineage: Eukaryota > Metazoa > Chordata > Ceratodontiformes > Protopteridae > Protopterus > Protopterus annectens. Next base: position 733,331,858 of record NC_056734.1, on the reverse strand, counting down.
AGTAATCAGCTACTGCTCCAAGAGTTATCACTCTGTGCACTGAAATTATTGCTAGGATTTATTTATTTTGTAGGTATATTCTTGTTGGTAGTGAGTGCATGTTGCATAGCCCCTTCCACTGTGATCTTAATTTTGCAGTTTATTAAATACATTGTGTACACTTAAACACACTTTTTACATTTTTTCTCACACAGTAATGGGCTGATTTTGGGAACAGTTGAGATTATGAGGGATACTGAAAACAAAGTATAGCCCAAGTTTCTTTAAAAGATTAACGTGAGAAAAAAGATCAGAAACAGGAAAGGACTCCAGGTACAAAACCAAATGGGGATGCGGTATCTACAAGGAGAATGTGGTTGAGCTTTCTGAAGGCTTGTTATGGAGAATACATCTGATCCTGTTCAAAGGCTTGCAAAGATTGAGTGTAGTCTTTCTTTAGACAATGAGTAGTATGTTTTTAGACAAGTTTTTCCATTACAGCAATAAGACATAGGAGAAGAGATAGCTTGTAGCTGGCAGTGCATTATGTGGTGTAGGATTAATGAAGTAAGAAAACCATAGCAGATCTACATGCTGAAGGAAATGTGCTCTTAACAGAGAACTGGTAAAGTCTTGTTCATATACTGTCTGCATAAGGTATGAAACCAATAATGCATATCATCTAAAACTGGGTTATCAAGTCAGGATGACTCTAAATAAATTTATCATCTTAATCAAATAAAATCTTTTAAAGATAAAAGGTTACGAATCCAGTTTAGAATGATTGGGTGTGGAAGCAGAAGATGCAAGGGATGTCTTCTACAAGGAATTTTGGAGAATGACTTCAAAATTCAAAATACTTGAACTAAAAGTTGTCTAGGAAAGATTTCCTTTGGTCAGAACTTTACTAATTTTCCAAAAATTACAACCACTCTCTCTCTTTAGAAGTCTTACTTTGTGTTTCCTCATAGTTTTTAGATAAATTTCTAAGGAGTATAGAAACAGTTCTAGATTACTCTGAATATTATTTTGCCATGAGATGCAGGCTTTGTCTCCCTTCTGTGAGAAGCTGAATAAGATCTGTTGCCATCTGGACTTCTCTTTCAGCTGTTCTTTTTCTATTTATACATGTAAAGACCATATCTTGAAGTTTAAGAAATAAAATGGACAGAAAAAAGGCAAAAATTCACAGATATGAATTAATAATAAACCAGTCAGCAAAAAAGAACTTAGGGTTTATTTTATTTATTCATTCAAGTTTGCTAATCATGGTATTGGACTAATCCACTGTGGACCCATTTCAACCATGGCAAAGGGATTACAGCAATGTGAGAAAGGCATAGTACAATGGTACAGTAGAAAGTCAAATAAAAGTAATACAAGGCTAGCTGTTGAGACTACAAAAGCAGTGAGTGCATGTTGAAGCAGAAGAATTGCTTAATGCAATCAACAAACAAAATATCATAGGTTAGTACTAAGCTAACTGCACTTGTGAGCCTGTTTAAGCCTAGCCAATTATCCCTTGTGAGACTCAAACCCTGCACCTTTTGTTTGTAAGGCAAACATCTTCATCATTAGGCCACCCTCCCACCCAGTTACTCAGAAGGACTAATGTTTACATATACTCAGAGAAGAAGAATCAAAGTTGAAGTTGCAATTAGAGCTTAAACAGCAGCTAGTTAGCTATAAAAAGACAAAGGTTGGTGGTCATAGGTCAGCTGAAAAAGGGTGCAAACAGGATGCAAATTTGGGAATGGGGGGCTGCTAAGGTGGATGTGGGAATTGGGGGGGATGTAAAGGCGGATGGTAGCTCTGTTTCTTAGGAGGGTTATTAGTTTTGTCCTGACTATATATATATATATATATATATATATATATATATATATATATATATATGTATATAGGGTTCCTACTATCCTATTAAATGATCGAAGACGCATTCTTTCGAATGCATCTTGATCGAACTTGAAAGCACGAAAAGGCAAAATATCGAAACGGCATATAGGTTCATAGGTTCATAGGTAGGTACTAGGCTATTGGCCCTAGGGCCTATATAAGCCTAGCCAAAAGCTACCCTGGCTTTTGCCACCCAAGAAAATTATTTTCCTGTGCCACTGTTGAGCAGAGCCACAGAAGTGATCCCTGGGGTGAATTTCCTATCTCCCATCCAATCATCAAGATTTTCTTGAGTGCTAATGAGGAGCTTTGTTTGATATAGTTAGGTAGTTTGTTCCAGAGTATGGGAAGTCACTGGGACAGGAATCTATCCCTCCAGCATGTTCTATTTATTGTGGTGACAAGGTTTAGGTCCCTAGAGCATGTAGCTTGGCAGGATTGGGATTTCTTTAAGTGGAGCATGTCCAGAAGCTCTGGGTTTGACATAGCTTTGTATGTTAGGCAGAGATCGTCTCTGAGTAGGCAATATGCGACGGAGTAAAGCTGCAGTTTTTTGAGACGGTCTGCATAGGGCATCTGTTTGAGGCCAGTGATCCTCTTTGCGAGGTATTTCTGTGGCCTTTCCAGTTGTTGTAGATGTCTTGTGAGGTACATACCAAAAGGGGCATTGTACTCTATAATGGGTCTAACGAGTGACAAGTAGAGGGGAACAATGACCTCTTTTTTCCTGGATGAGAAACCTTTTGTGATGAGGTGTACCATGTAGAAGGATTTCCTGACTACTGTGGCAATGTGATTATCAAAGGAGAGACTACTGTCCACCTGTGTCCCAAGGTCTCTTATCACACTTTTGGTGTTAAGTAGACTACCACCTATGTGGTAGTTCATGGGTACAGAGTTTTTACCAAAAGTGATGACAATACACTTTTTCTCATTGAGCTTGAGGCCATGGCTTTGACACCAGACATCTGTCTCAGTGAGAACCTTTTGTAGGATGTCCACATCTTTTGGAGTTTTAATTATGGCTCCTAGTTTGCAGTCATCTGCGAACTTTGTTAGCCAAAGACCTCCTGTATTAGCCCATACTTCAGAGAAGTAGATACCAAACAGGAGAGGACCCAGGACTGAACCCTGTGGTACTCCACTTGTCACTAGTCTGAAGTTGGATTTGGAGTCTGTTACTTTCACAGTGTGGGTTCTGTCAGTAAGCCAGTTGGTAACCCATCTTGTGACATAGGGATTTATACCTAGTTTAGTGATTTTATCTATAATTCCAGAGTGGGGGTTGTTGTCAAAAGCCTTGGCGAGATATAGATAAGCTGTGTGAACCACCTTCCCCTCCTCTACGGCTTTGGTGACCACTTCAAAGAAGCCTATCAGGTTTAGGAGACATGATCTGCCTTTTACAAACCAGAACTAGGTGGGGTCCAGAGTTTGGAGATTACCAATGTCATTGTTTATAAGTTCCATGATGATACATTCCATAGCCTTGCAGACCAGGCTTGTCAGGCTAATGGGGCAGTAGTTTCCAGGGTCCATGGTGGCTCCCCCCTTGTGGAGTGGGATAACCATCTCTGTTTGCCATTCAGTGGGCACATAGACTGAGGTGAGGCTATGATTGAACATGGTACTTAGGTGGGGTGCCAGTTTGTTCTGTAGTTCATGTAGAACGCAGCCTGGGATGTTATCAGGTCCCATGGATGCTGTGTTCTTGTCTTTGGAAAGTGTGTTTTTTACCTGTGCAGCCGTGATTACAGGAACTTTGCATTCTTCCGGTACAGAGATGGGCCCTTTAGGGGATGGGGGGGTAAAGTTATCACTGAACCTATCTGCCAGGATGTTGGAAATATTAGTTGGTTCTGTATATTTAGTGCCATTGTGCTATAACTCAGAGCAGATGTGAGTATTGCCATTGAGATTCTTGACATAGCTATAGCATGCATTGTGGTTGTCTTTAGAGTCAGTGGCGATTTTATTTTCATAACTAGATTTGGAGGATTTTATGAGGGATCTCAGCTTCTTACTGAGGCTAACCAGGGAGTTCCTCCAATCATGGGATTTTACTCTTTTTTGCAACAGTTTCTTTCTTCTGTTGTAGAGTTTGTTTATGGCAGGGGACCACCAGATTGGCTTCCTTTTTTTTGAGTATAGAATCTTGGTTCTGTTAGGGATTGCATGATCCATGCACTCGTGTAAGTGCTTATAAAGTGAATTTGTGTAGGCTTCAGCAGTTATAACTCTATTGTCCGTCAGCATGGGTGTCATGAAGTTTGCCACTTCTGTCTTAAGAAGCGTGAAGTTGGCTTTGGAGAAATTTTTTATGGTGGTTTCCCTAATGGGGGGTGGGGGAGGGATGTGGATGTCTAGGGTGATTAGCTTGTGGTCAGATTTGACCAACGAAAAATTGACCTGGGAAAGAAATTGCTTGGCCGCTTCCATTACTTTGCTGTTTTCGTCACTGTAGTGCAATCTCAGCGTTGGTACATATAAGTCGGGGGGTGTGGGGGCACAGCCCCCCACTTTATGTAATGTTTTAAATATTTTTTTTGGTTTTGTGGAAGTGATTTTTTTTCCCTTGGAAAACAAATTGCTGTTCTAAGCATTCGAGATTGTAAGCTTTCACTTACATAGGTTCGATAAATCATCGTTCGCGTGATGATTTAACATAGACCCATATATATATATATATATATATATATATATATATATATATATATATATATATAGATATATATAGATATATATATATGGAAACACTTTATAACCTCGAATTACTAAAATGTTGAATTTCAGTATCTCGAGACTATAAAGCCGAATGTTAAAAATAGCGAAAGGTCATAATTGCAAACTCGAATATATGTCGAATTCGCGGTTATGACCTTACGCTATGTAATGTCCAGGATTGTGTTTTGATGGTGCGCGGCGCCGTGTGCAGATGTAGGTGTGATGTCAGGTAAGTGTTTTCTAAGGGTTTTGAGTGGGAGTTAGAGTGTGTGTGAGTGTGCTGATGTGTTTGATGTGTGTGTGAGGGGTCGGAGAATGTGCGTGTGTGAGTTGGCTTTTGTTTTGTGTTTGTGCGATCTCGGAGTTAGTATATATAAGTAGGGGTGTGTGGGGGGCTTGCTTATGTGTGTATGAGTTGTGTATGTGTGTACTTTTGTTTGTTTATGTTGTGTTGTGGGTGTTGTGGTGTATGTGTGGTATAGTGTGTGCCGTTTTTTCGGTGTTATGAATTTCGCGTTTTTTTTGTGTCGGTGTTTTGTGGATTCGGTTTTATAGTCTCGAGATACTGAAATTCGATATTTCAGTATTTCGAGGTTATAAAGTGAATCCATATATATATATATATATATATATATATATATATATATATATATATATATATATATATATGTATGGATCCCTATCAGTTGATCAAATTTTCAAAAACAAAAAATTCATAATGGCAAGATGATATGATCAAAATTTTGAAAACTTGAAGCTTTTGAATGGAGATTACAGTAGAATGTGAGGATTGTGAAATTTACCTTTTTTCTCAATGCAGTGCGATCTCTGAGATGGTATATATAATTAGCAGGGTGTGGGGGTGCAGGGGGGCTTGCCCGCCTGCAAAACAGTAAAAAAAAAAAAGAAAAAGATTTTTGTTGTTTTTTTTTAATGTTCAGGTTTTCAGTAATTTGATCATATCATCTCCCCAATATGAACTTTGAGTTTCTGAAAACTCAATCAACTGACATAGAGCCATATATGGTTCTATCTCAGTTTACCAAATTAATATATGACCAAAACTGAAAAGAATTAGATGACAAAATCGAAACTGCAGAAAAACGATTGTTCACAAAACAAAACTTACAAGATCGTAACAAGCACATTCAGTCCATTGCAGGAGAAACAGATGTGTGTCCTTTTAAACTGCACTGTTATTTACAGCAACTTCTGTGGCAAACACAGAGCACTTACCAGATGATAATTGTTCCAATGAAATGATGACTGTGGTGCTCTATTTAGGTTCACAACAAACTTTTTCTATGTTTTTGCAGGGGGACAAGCCCCCCTGCCCCCAGTGGGGGACTGTGCTCCCCACACCCCCAGCAAATTATATATACTAACTCTGAAATCACACTACAGTGAGGAAAAGGGTTCATTTCCCGATCCTCACTGTCCTCACTGTACTGCGATCTCCATTCAAAAGCTATGAGGTTCCAAAAAAAAAAATTATGTGCAACATCTGCAGCTGTTATTTTGGTGTCAAGTTTTAGGTTTGTGAACTTTCATTGTTGCTGACATAACAGATCAGGAGGATGGAGAACGTATCCCTTTAGAGCAGGTTCCTGTAAGGAGATCTGACAGGATAAGAAATCAGAGGAACCAGCAAGTTTACAACAATTCAAGGAATCAGAAAAATCTATGAAGATTGCTGAAAAACAGGGTAACATACAACAATAAGAGAATGAGTTGCTAGTTGTATGTGCTCATTCCCCTCATTTTCTTACTTTTCCAGAGAATGGTACACTTATAATTAGCAACAATACAGGTGATTTCAAAGGTTTAATTACACTACAAATGTTTATAGTGTTGCTTGTGTGGACTTTTTGAGCAAAGGACAGATTTTTGTAGCCAGTGTGCATTGTAAGATTGAACATTTGTTGACGGACATAAAATTATTTTTAATAAAGTTAAATTTTAGAATGCTGTTTAAGAATGTTAACATGGATTCAGAGGTGAACGTTTTACGTTGAAGCAGTCTTTTTAATCCACTATTAGCTTTACTTTTAATCATATTTGAAAAGTATGTGAATTTGATTTTAGAGCCTTTGTGAATCAAAAGGGGGGATCAGTTATGAGTAAATTAAATGACACCAAAGCATTGGTGTTAAAAGAACTAATTTGAGATAAAAATATTAGGGTAATGAAACCCGATAAGGGAGGGGGGATAGTAATCATGAATAAAACTGACTACCTAAACAAGATGTAGTTGCATTTGTATGATCATTAGTGTGATGAAATCTCTCTGAATTACATTAAAGTGTCATACAAAAAAGTACATTTTTTTCTTCGGGATATGTTAGATCAAGGCCAGTTATCAGAGGAAGTCTATTTTTTTTTTGAATGTTAAGCTTCCGAGCATTCTCTCTATATTTGGTATCCCAAAAACACATGAGTTTGGCTGAACCCATATGAGATCCATAGTCAAGAACTTCTATAATACATCCTTTATCGAAATATATTGATGTTAAGGTGAAAGGTTTATAAAAAAATGTATGGTCATCTTTGTTGTGACACATAGGACTTTTTGACAACATTATGAGATGTGCAATATACACAAAATCTTGCTTTTTGATGGTGGATGTTGTTAAATTTATTTAATGTAATACCACATGCTCAAGTATGGAAATGTTCAATTATTTTTTGGTTGAATCAGGGAGTCTTTGATGGCAATGAAATAAATGTGATGGATACCCTTTTAGAATTGATTTTGCAATATAATTCTGTGCATATAGATGGTCAGTATTTTAAGCAGAAAAAGGGTTTGGCCACGGGGGCCTCTTGTGCCCCTATATTTGCTAACATTGTAATGTTATAGTGGGAAAAAGAACGTGCTTAATATGTTCAAGTCTGCACCCTGGAAGTTGTATGCATGATTTTTGGATGACATCTTTGTAGCTTTGGAACTAAATGACCTGGAAGTACAATAATTTGTGGAATATTTGAACTCCACGACATTGTTTTTAAAAATATACTTACAAGTATAATTGTAACAACATCAGTTATTTGGATGTATTAGTCAGCAAAGATGCCACCAAGGGAGCTATTGTAAGTAGTATTTATAGGAAGCCCACTTATTCTAATAGGTCATTGAGGTGTTTAGGTGAAATGGCAGTGGAGTTTTTAACTAGATTGTTTAATGAAATCTTGGAAAGTGAGAGGATGCCTGAGAAATGGAGAAAAAGTGTTTTGGTACCGATTTTTAAGAATAAGGGTGATGTGCAGAACTGTGGTAACTACAGAGGGATTAAACTGATCAGTCACAGCATGAAGTTATGGGAAAGAGTAGTGGAAGCTAGGTTAAGAAGGGAGGTGATGATTAGTGATCAGCAGTATGGTTTCATGCCAGGAAAGAGCACTACAGATGTGATGTTTGCTCTGAGAGTGTTGATGGAGAAGTACAGAGAAGGTCAGAAGGAGTTGCATTGTGTCTTTGTGGATTTAGAGAAAGCATATGACAGGGTGCCATAGAGAGGAGTTGTGGTATTGTATGAGGAAGTCAGGAGTGTCAGAGAAGTATGTAAGAGTGGTACAGGATATGTACAAGGGTAGTGTAACAGCGGTGAGGTCTGCAGTGGGAATGACGGATGCGTTTAAGGTGGAGGTGGGATTACATCAAGGATCAGCTCTGAGCCCTTTCTTATTTACAATGGTGATGGACAGGTTGACAGATGAGATCAGACAGGAGTCCCCATGGACTATGATGTTTGCAGATGACACTGATCTGTAGTGAGAGTAGGGAACAGGTGGAGGAGACCATGGAGAGGTGGAGATATGCTATAGAGAGAAGAGGAATGAAGGTCAGCAGGACTAAGACAGAATATATGTGTGTGAATGAGAGGGAGGATAGAGGAATGGTGAGGATGCAGGGAGTAGAGGTGGCATCAACAGTTCAAAGTAATGATGAATGTGGAAGAGAGGTAAAGAAGAGAGTACAGGCAGGATGGAGTGGGTGGAGAAGAGTGTCAGGAGTGATTTGTGACAGACGAGTACCAGTAAGAGTGAAAGGGAAGGTCTACAAGAGGGTAATGAGATCAGCTATGTCATACGGGATGGAGACAGTGACACTGACAAAAAGGCAGGAGTCAGAGCTTGATGTGGCAGAGCTGAAGATGTTAAGATTTGCACTGGGTGTAATGAGGATGGACAGGATTAGGAATAAGTATATTAGAGGGTCAGCCTAGGTTAGAAGGTTTGGAGACAAAGCTAGAGAGGCAGGATTATGTTGGTTTGGACATGTGCTGAGGAGGGATGCAGATTATATTGGGAAAAAAGATGCTAAGGATGAAGCTGCCAGGTAACAGGAAAAGAGGAGGGCCTAAGATAAGGTTTATGGATGTGGTGAGAGACGACATGCAGGTGGTTGGTGTGATAGAGTAAGATGCAGAGGACAGGAGGAAATGGAAACAGTTGATCTGCTGTGGCAACCCCTAATGGGAGCAGCCGAAAGAAGATTACATTACACCAGCTGTCATCTACAACACCATAAAAGGGGTGTAGCAAAAGGACAATTTGTTAGATTAAATTAACAAGGTTGGTATCTGATGACATGATGTTTGATACAGAAGGAAATAAGTTGTCAGTAATGTTTTACATTAGGGGTATCCGATAGATTTGGTAAGAGATGTTTATTCTGAAGTTACAAGAAAAGGCATAGTGGTGAGTTGGTACCAATCTTTACGGCAAGACAGACTCAGCCAACTATAAATATGAGGGTACAATAGAAGGGTGAATATATTAGTTCCTTTATTACTATCTTTGCACAGGAACATGTATTTATTTATAGAACCCTTGAGAAAAATTGGAAAATATTCCAGTGTTTTGATTGTTTAACTGATCTTATAATGGAAAAGCCTAGAATAGTGTATAAAAAGTTAGTTCTCTAAAACACCTATTGGAAAGTGGTACTCAACATCATGTAGGATCTAACAAAAGGTTGTGAGCCTTCAGATGTGGCTTTTGTAGCCAGTGTAAATTTATTTTGGAGACGAAGTTAAGGTTAATAAGCAGTCAGTTTACATTGCTTTTCACTGTGCATGTACTTTCAGAGGAGTTATATATTTAGGCTTGTGTAAAAAGTTTGATAGTTTCTATGTAGGGAGACCCAACAGAAGTTTAAAGAATGCATTTATGAATACATGTCGGATGTAAAAAAGAAACAGACCAATAATTAATTGTACAAACATTTGAAAAAATACGCTGAGCATGAGTTTACATTTTTTGGAATTTACACCGTATCCATGTGTTTGGAAGGAGGTCTGTGGGCAGATTTGATACTACATAAAGAGACCTTGTGGCAGTTGAGATTATATGCATGTGTGCCACCACATCTCAATGAACAGATTTCAATAGCTTGGTTTTTAAGGCTTCAGTCATATAAAGTATAATATACAGAATGTTTTTCAGTAGTTTATAGTTTCTAAAGTTTTTTGGGATACAATTAACATAATTTCTAAATGTATTTATAGTAATAGTATTTTTTAAGAACATGTCATTTAATTGTTCAGCCTTTATTGGTGCAGAAAGTCATGTGATTTTTAGAAGGGTGATTTAAAAGGGGGTAGTTTTATCATGTAATTGATTCTGAAGAAGTCTGTGAATTAGCTGGACTAAAGTGCTTAATCAGTCAAATAAAGTTTATACTGGAGTGTCCTTGCTTTCAAGAGCTCTGGTGTTTTTTTGGATATAGTTTGTTATAAGGTTCCGAGTTTGTTGTTGGTGAAACTTTTGTTGTTGTGGTGTTTTGATGTTGTCATCAAGTTTTTTTTCAGTTTTGGTCATATGATAATTCGGTAAACTGAAATAGACCCATATAATTATATATATATATATATATATATATATATATATATATATATATATATATATACACGTATGCATATATATATATATATATATATATATATATATATATATATATATATATATATACATACACATATACATATATATGTGTGTGTGTGTGTGTGTGTGTGTATGTATATATATATATATATATATATATATATATATATATATATATATATATATATATATATATTCACTTTATAATCTCAAAATACTGAAATATCGAATTTCAGTATCTCGAGACTATAAAGCCGAAAAATCAAAACCTGAAACTTTAAAACCACGAACTTTCAAACCACGAACGTCACACAAACAAAATACTACACCACACAAACACAAATACAACTACCTGCCGACACTACAAAAAAACAAACCAACACACACAAACACAACAAAACTAACACACACACAAACAATCTTGCTAAAAACAGGGGGGCAAGCCCCCATGCATACCTCATGTGGGGGGCCCTACTTCCCTCACTTATATATACTAACTCCGAGGTCACACTAAACACACAAACACATAAAACTCACGACAACAGACACACTCACACACACACTAAAATCCCTACCCAATACCCTTACAAAAACACGACTTGCCTCAAACCCCATCTAAATCCACAAACCACACTGCACATCATGTACACGAACATATAATGGTGATTGCGACATTTCTGCATTCGCTATTATGCAGTTTCGCATAACTGCACTTTTGACTTTATAGTCTTGAAATACTGAAATTCGACATTTCAGTATTTCGAGATTATAAAGTGTGTATATATATATATATATATATATATATATATATATATATATATATATATACGTGTGTGTGTGTGCGTGTGTGTGTGCATAAGTAGTTGTGTTGCAACATTTAGCTTGGAAAAAACAATCTTATTATTTGCATGTAAGGTTGGAGAAGGCATGTTGTTGGATGCAGGTAAATTTTTGGTCCTGGTCAGTACTTGGTCATTGCTGGCATATGGACAGAGCTGGTCTGGTGTATTGTTGATAGATATCCTATGGCTGGGGTGGGTGGGGAGGGAGTCATTTTTAACAGTTTTGTGGATGTGCCAAAGGAGCAGTGTGTCAACCAATTCTTTCATGTGAGACAGCTGGCATGCTGAAGTGTAAAACAATGTTTTTTGTTTTTATGGAAAAAGTTCATGAATCAACTGATTTTTTTGATAGAATCTCTAGGTTTTTAAGGTTTCTTCTAGAGGTAAAGGCTAGTAGTTGTATGGAATATTCTAGTTGAGGTTAAAGGATATTTTGCCAATTTCAGTTTTCCTTTTGGGATCAGAAACCTGGAACTCTAGTAGCATCCAAAGAAAATTTAGCTTGACAATAAATAAAGTCATATATAAAGTGGGGGCAATGGCAACACACAGGTATTTGAAGGAGTCTACACACTCAATGGGCTGTTTGTCATAATATAAGGGAGTGAGACCACTTGCTGCATTTTTGTGGAGTACCAAAGTACATGAATTTGATTGTTTTTGTGGATTTACATTTAGTTGCTTGCTTAACAGCTGTGGTTGTAGATTTTTAAGGGCATGTTTAAGTTCTTGTTCACACTTAGGGAGGACAAGTGGATGATTTAAGTCAAGGTGGAAGAAGTTAGTTAAGATGTTGAAGATCATAGGTGCAAGGATAGTTCCTCGGGGAACTCTGGAAATCATTTGTTCAGTTGGTAACACACAGACATTATATTTCACTGAGAAGGTGCAACTGGAAAGACAGCTGGTAAGTCAATCTGTTCTGGGGTCCAAATCAAGAGAAGGCAAGTGACTAAAGGAGACGTGTATATACTGAACCAAAGCTGTGGTTCAAGTATAAATTTTTATTTGTGGTTATAGATCTCAGTACACAAGTGACAGGGTGAAGTTTGTTTTGTTAGCCCACTCGAAAATAATTTGGCAGAGGTCACCTGTGAATGGTGGAATACTAGTAAGTTTAAAGACTCTTTAGGGCTTATTTGTTATGACTAGGTTCAAGAGACAGTGGTTGTCAGAAATATATGGTTTGTCTGGTTCTGTCTTTAATATGATGGATAAGACCAACCTTAGAGGGAGAACCAAAAATGTCATGGCTAGAGAAAGAAAGGAGCAGCTGAATGTTAAATCCTGAAGAAGTTTATCAAACTCTGTGGCATTGGCACAGGGTAAATATGCTATTGCAATAGTTATCTTAGAATAGCTAGAAATGGTGAATCCACTGATAAGCCAGTTTCTGTGCTATTCACTAGTTTAGTGGATGTGACTACATTAGTGTAACTATCATTTTAGGTAGAACAATCCTACTGCTTAGACTCAGTCCTGGATAATCCATTCATAGAGACCAATAGAATGGAGAATGAAAAGGAAGATTACTGTTGTCAGGTTTACAGCACATCTCTCAGATATCATCAGTGTCCAGATCATGTTGTAAAATCCAAGCATGATTATTATTAGATTTGTTGCTAATGTTGCCTGCATTCACTAGGTCAAATTTCAGGCCAAAGTAAGCGGTGTTATCATGTTGATGATTGGTATGTAAGCTACTGGAAAAGCTTGCCAATGAGAAGTGGTGGTTTGGGTTGACTTCAACATAACCTGCATACAGGAAGAGAAGGAGGAGAAAAAAATGAAATGACTTACAATCTGAGGAAGTTGCTTGATTTACATAGCTGACAAAGTATTCTCCTGCTTGGGGATTAAAGAGATGTAAGTAAAGGTAGAAAATGAGCGAAAAATAGAGGGAGAGGATCTACTATGATAAAAGGAAGGTAAGTCAAAAGGTGGAGAGAGACAAGCAGATGAAACAGGGTGTGGTGGAGAGTAATGATATTATCGAAGAAAATGAGAGAGCCTGGATGAGATCTATGATGAAGGAAGAGAGAAGTGGCAAAAGGAAATAGAGGAAAGTCAAATATGCACATTAAAATGGTGGTAAATGGGTTTTGTTACAGTTAAAGAAGAAGCTAAACAAGTGAAGGAAGAAAACGTTACTTATGAGATATGGGTAAATCAATGAGAGGTTAGCTGAGATGCTCATGGCACTGGTATAACATAACAATGTGTTACTGACATAAGGAAATATTTGGATTTCTGGCATTGGGAATAGTCACCTTAATATAATTTATTTTCAGGATTAATATGTTAGTTATGTTCAACTGTTGTCTGTCTAAAAGAGGCACTGGGAAATAGCTAAGACTTTAGCCAGTATGTGGAAGCCTTGGAACGAGAAAAGTAAGCCATCATTAGCAAAGCAAGCCAGATTGTCAAGCATCTTATTCCAAGCTGAAGCATAATGGATTCCCCTGGAATGACTCCAGATTTTTAACCAATTATTGAAGCAAATTATCAGTTCTTTTGTACCTAGGCTTCTTTCATGGTTTAAGGAAGGGTTTCACTCAGCACTAGTATCTTACCTGTATTTGTAACATGTATATGAAGTTGTGACTTTTCTCTCTGCATGTCCTTTAGAATTTTATGTCTCAAGTCATGTACTCCTGTATATAGCACAACAATGTCATAAGCATATTTATCAACAGTTAGGTCCTTAGGGCCCTTGTAATGTCAAGTCTAATTGCCCAGCTTTGTGATTGACGAGTCAGTGTACCTGACAATACTGTTACCCATTCCTGTTGATGCTGTGGTTCAAATGGTAAATTTGGAGAGGTTTTGTTCAAGATTACTTTTTATGGGAAGTATTCCTGAGATAGCTGAGATGGATTACTGGCCTGCTTTTGCTTAGACTTAATCTTATTTCTAGAATGATTTTAGAGTGATTCTTTTACAACATCAGCATAAGACAATGTGATGTGATTAGTGAAGGATTGTGGTAGAGATGTATAAAGCTCACTATGTACGTTTTTAGGTGACAGGGAAGCCTCCAGATTAAACAGGTATTTACACCTCTCACAGAGAAAATTATTAGTGCTGAGTATGCATTCATTATATGTGACCATAAGACAGTTTGTGCATTGTCTTAGGAGACCTAGTGCTGAAAGGATGGTAAGAGATTTTAAACTATCAGGCTGATTATAAATCTTTTTCAGTGGTAGGTGTTTAGAAGAGTAAAGTAAATGCAGCAGATGGTGTACATAATTATGGTATAGTACTCAAAATATGTAGAGGGCTTACCAGTGATTGATAGCCTTGTGGCAGATGTTGCAGATTGTAAAAGTAAGATGTAAAAAGGGGGTTAATACTTTTAGGTAATGAACTGTGCACTAAGCAAATGGAAGGTATTCTTTACTCTGTAGCCTAATGCAGTTGTTTTCTTCAGGTATCCACTCACAAAATTAGAGAAAATTAGATAGCTTGATCAATACTGCAGAGGCAGTAGCTGTTATACCATGCTGTTTCAGGGCTCATAGTGCATCATTGAAGCTAATGAGGCAGTTTAAGTAAATGTCACTGAATGCCAGTTTCACAACCATGCATAGAAGGCCAAGAGTGTACTATGAGGCTGCCTACCCATGCACATGTGATCTGCAAAGTGATCTCCACATGCAGTGGGCATGTCAGTGACCTCATCAAGTTTGGAGGCTTCATACAATCTACTCTATGGCTCCTCAGAGTGCCATGCTACTGAAGTCTGTGACTGGCTGCTCATTAGTTAGCTACTGTACATTAAATTGGTATGTAGAGGCTGATAACTTGTGCGTTCAGGGCATATATCTGCTGTTGTTATGCAGCTCTGCTGTGGAATTTGACTACATTGTGCTACCAAGCTGTTTGGCTTTGTGCATCTTATGGTTCTTGCAAGGTGTGTCAATGTGTATCTGATACCATATGTTCCTCGTTATCAACCTGTGAGATTTCCATTGCTTCTGGAGATGCTGTTTGTAGAACGGCTCCCTTGTGGTGCAGGAGGGTAACAAATACATTTCTGCACCTCCAGCACTGATATCATCATGAGTCCATTCTGGTAAACTACTGTGCTACCCCCCAGTACAATGTGTAAGCATGGGACTACCTTGCCATGGAAGTGAGGGATGCTGTTGGTATTACCTGTTCTTTTGTGCTGTGCCAGCATATTTAGAAGTGAGGCAAAGAGAGAGACCACTGTGATCTTCTCTTCTGGTAGGAAGAAGAGGTTAGGAAGAGAACGAGCTAGTGTTCTACATTATGTATGAGCACCTGGTAATTGTGTATTGATAGGTGGGAATTCTTTTATAGCTATATGCAATTATTGTTGTTCATACTCACTGATTTTTTTATATTTTGTCTTGTTTTACAGCACCTGGTAATAAAGAGGAAAATTGGCTGGTATGCCAGTAGAGGCATGTATACCTGTCCAGGTGTTGAGTACATACACATTTTGAATTGGTGCTATATTTGCATATTTCTTATTCACCTGCTTCACTATTCATATTTGCAGTACTGCTAATTATTTTCACCATTGCTCACAGCTTGACTTTGACTTATATGTCATATGGCTTGTCACTACAAGCAGGACTGTTGATCTGCCTTTTCTATCACCAGGTATTCCTAACTGAGTCATGGTGATGCAGACTGGCCTAACTGTGTGTGTATATTAATGCTATCATGGATATCATCATCTGTGATGTACATGTCTGATTCGCTTCAGTCATTGCAACACTATTATCTGCCCAGCATACTATTAATGCTCAGTACCCTTGTCAGCCTGCCACAGTTTACTCTTGCAATGGTCACTCAACTACCCATAACTATGTCTTTTACACCTGGCATATCATAGGCATACAACTGTCAGGTTGTCAGGTGACAGTTCATGATGGGTATCATATGTCAGTGTGTGTGTGTGTGTGTGTGTGTGTGTGTGTGTGTGTGTGTGTGTGTGTGTGTGTGTGTGTGTGTGGTTATTACTGTAAGGTTTAACTGCAGAGATGGGGTGTACCTGTCTATAACTATATGTAACTATACCCTAGTGCTTCTCAGGCTGATGTTTGAAAGCTTGTGCATGCCACCTGATATAGTTTTATATCTCCTCAAGACTGGGCATGACATGTTCAGGGACTTTATTTCTGCCCAGTTTTGCTGCCATATGTACTCACACTGTTTTCCTATGTCTGACATACAGGTGACTGGTTAAGTAACATGCAATCTTGCCCCTTGTAGTGCATTTGTGTAAGGCCTCTATATTGCTTTTGGTTTGTTATTGCATACTTAGCTAGAAAACAGCCACGGTGGTGCAGCGGTAGTGTTGTTACCTCACAGCAAGAGGTTCTCCTGTTTGATTCTCAGCTGGAGTGCCTTCTGTGTGGAGTCTGCATGTTCTCCCTGCAATTGAGTGGCGTTTCGAAAGACATGCGTGAATGGGTGTGCCTTCATTGAAGGTTGGGCATTGGGCTGGCAACTCGGCACCATAAAAATCTACTGCCAATCATTAGTGGACCGGAGTTCTGCTGTGGCGACCCCTAACCGGGAAAAGCCAAAAAGACAAACAACATTGCATACTTAACTACATATAAGTCTTCCAGGGATTCTACTGCCAACCAGTGTAGCTCACAATACTGATAATTACTTTTACTTTTGTTTTTCTTCTTATTGGTCTCTTCATTTTCCTTATTTGTTTTTTGTTACTTTGTTTCTTTCCATTTACATTCATATTCTGAGTAGCGTCATCTGTGTCAGTGAATGAGGTATAGCAATGAACATCTCACCATGCAGCTGCCTTGCAGTCATCGGCTGGGTCCTCTGCAGTCTGCAAGTCTGCTTCTCTGCAGAGTGTTGAAGGTCATCCTGCAGGGGCTTCCTGGAAGGCATGCTGATATACTTTGGTATTGTATCTCTGGTGGGAGTGTAGGCTTCCCACCATTGGAAGACCATTGGGAGGGTCCTGCTGGGTCATCCAGCAGAAGATGGATGGCCTGCTGATGACCTTGTTAGACTGGCAGCTGAACATGCACATTGGCAGTCTGCAGTGTGCACTTGTGTGACTTTTAGAGTTGCACAGCTGCCTGGCCCTAACCAGTAGGCCAATAAGGGCTAGGCTCAATCATGATGGCAATTACAGAGAAGACTGACATCTGGTTAGACGTGGCACTGTGCACTTTGGCAGTCAGCTGTCTCCCCACCCTATCCCAAATCTTGGTGTTCCTTTTCCTTGTGTTTAATTTCATTCTCCAGTTTCTGCTACAGTTTTCCCCAACACTAATTATGTTTCACCTGTCTGTCTATCTTTTATCAAGTCCTTCCATTTGTGTCAGCATCTCCTCTGTTGGTGTCTGTCTGTCATTTATGTTGATTTGTCTGGTCCTGCTGACATTCCTTTACCCTCTTTCCTCCCCACACATTTCCCATGTTGACTTTCCCCTCTACCTTTTGAAAATATAATGCGATGGGTACCTGTCCCTCATACCCTTAATCATCCACCCCATACCTCTTCCTTTCTGTTTGCTCTTCTTTGTGTTCCTCTGATTGCTCTTCCTCTGTCCTGTACACCCATTTTCTTCAGTTATAATGTAAACATTGGATGGACTTTGCTGTACAAACCTACTCTTGGCTCTTGGCTCTTGGCTGTGCTTGAATAGAGACACTTAGTTGCATTTGTGAATGCACATCTATGTGAACATTACAGGGATGAAGTGGCCACATGACTTGCCAGGAAACTATCCATGTCTATTCTTGATGTATTCTTTTCTCACCAGTGAACTGACTGCTTATTCAGACTCTGTCTTACAATCTCACTCCTACTGCATAGTTAATCACTATTTTACCACATTGAAAGTGCAATTTTTCACCTTACACATGTGCCTGCATAAATGTTTTTTTTTTTTTTCTGAATCCTGGCCTACAAAGTATCTCAGCAAGGAACCAGAATAATAGGCAGCAAGTGGTGAGTAATATATATATATATATATATATATATATAGGTTAGCAGTTCGGTGACACGTGAATGTCGAATGCGTGTTGGCTGATTCCCGTATTGCTGAACTGCACTTCTATGACTGTCCTTTAGTGAATGCCACTGTGCATTCACTCATATGATGTGGATGTTACGAATAAACATCATGGTACAGTGCAGATCGGGAAATGTACTCTTTTCCTCACTCTAGTGCAATCTCAGAGTTGGAATATATAATTTGCGGGGAGTGGGAGCCACAACCCCCCACATGGGGTCTATATTATATCCTCGAACGCTTAAAAAAGCGAACACTGATTGATCAAACTTATTTTTGCGAAACTGCAAAATATTGAAGCAGCAGAAACTCAAATTTTTTCCTAGGGAAAGAATTCGGTTGTCCGTTTCTGTTGCTTCGGTATTTTCAGTGTTATGGTGGAAAGTTACCAGTCGGATTCAGGTAAGTGTGCGATTGTGTGGATGTGAGTGTTAGGGTGATTTAGGTGAGTTAGGGTTAGGGCTCGGGTTAGGTGTGTGCGATTGAGTGGACATGAGGGTTAGGCGGATTTAAGTGAGTTAGGGTTAGGGAGCGGGTGAGGTGAGTATGCGATAGTGACGGACCTTAGGGTTAGGGTTTGGGTTAAGGTAAGTGGGTAGTTAGTGGTGTGTGCATAGTTTAGTGTAGGGTTAGGTTTCAGATTTTAGGTGTATGTGTGTGGATTTCTGTTTGTTTGGTGTGCTTGTGTTGTGTGTATGTGTTTTGGATCAGCGATTTTTTTTCCCAGGGAAAAAAATCGCTGATCTGACAGTTCGAGATTGTAAGCTTTCGTTTAAATTAGGTTGATCAATCAGCGTTTGCTTTTTTAAGCGTTCGATGATATAATATAGACCCCCCACATTGTGGGTGTGGGGGTCCTACAAAAATGTGTATTAAAGTGATGTGCAATACTGAACTGATTACATTCATACTGCTGGGAAGCAGACTGGTAAACTTTCGGAAATGTCAAAGCCGTTGGTTTTATCATTTCGATTTGATGTGTTTTTGACATGTTTACCTAATTAGTATTCATGCATTCAGAATTTTTTTTGATGTTTGTGTACTAAAGGTGTTTTAACGTTTGAGATTTTGATAGTAAATCTATTTATATACATATGTGCATGCATACATACATGAAGGCAGTCAAAATGTTAAATAATGGAAAGAAAAATAATGCAAGACAGTTTAACAGCTAAAAGAGGCTGGTGTAAGAATACCAACATGAAAATATACACAAAAAGTGCAATAATTAGTCTGTGTAAAGATAAAAAAGAAGATCATGGTTGCAGAAGTATTTTAGGGGTGAAGTAAAGGAAAATGTGGCAAAAATATAGAAGTCCTTGTGGAAATTCAGATGATTCTTGAAGAAATTCGTAAATTCTGTGCACTTCATATCTAAAAGACTATCTTGACATGAATTACAGTTTAGGCAATCTAAGCTTTAGCATAAAGCAACACATGCACAGACAGTCAGACGTGTGTGTGTGTGTGTGTGTGTGTGTGTGTGTGTGTGTGTGTGTGTGTGTGTGTGTGTGTGTGTGTGTGTGTAGTGGGGTACCTATGCTACTGTGATGTATGAGCTGGTAAGGAGAATAATAATGCAATCTGGTCTGACAGCATAAAATTTGTTTCAGAGATATGAAGATGAGAAGCTAATGAGACGTTTCTCTGTGTGGCTTTACCATGTCTTTCTCTCTCTCAAGCCAAGTGACCAACCCACATTGGGCAATTAGCATGGACAGAGAAGAATATCTCTGAATCCTAGTCCAAGATCCATAGTAATTTTATATTTTGTTTTCTTGTTCAGACTTCAGGCAAAACATGTTTTCTGTTGTATGATGTCATACTCTAACTTTTGGTTTAACTAGCAATATTTGTAGATGTCAGTAAATCATACTGAACAGGAAATTCTATTAACATTTGCAAATGGTAATCTTTTATAGAATTTGATGTGGGATTCAATAAATTATGTGTAGACTTCGCACAAAGCCTACACAGAGTTTATGCGTCTGTGAGGTGAGCAGCAGCGCTATTTAAATATTCATGCCTTTCACCATGTTTAAATGTAAACAAGTGCAGTTTCATGGCTAGCAACAGTGTTGCTGGCCAGGAAACCATGTAAGGTAACATGGATAGCAGCAGACATGTAGCCCTGTTTACCTACAGGCAAACTAGGTTTGCGGGATTGCACAGAATGCCACAATGATTACAAGGGTTAATAATATACCAGTGTATGTGGTCCAAACACATTACAGGACAGTCTGTACGGTGCAGAGTATTATAAAGTCCCATTTCAGGCATGCTGTATAAAACAGTCAGGGGAAGTGTGTGTATTGAATAGGGACACACAGATGAATTGTTGGAATGAACACAGGGAAAGAGGACAGGTGAAACATCTTAATGTATAGCAGATGAGAACATGTAAATTAAGACAGTTGTAGCAAGAACACTAATCACATATCAGCATGATACAGTATGGACTGCACACTGGAAATGTATATTATGTGACTGTCACACAAGATGATATAACAATGGAGAAGGCTGTCTTTGTGATATAAGCATCCTGACATGAACAATGGAGGGGACATTTATCAGGGATGTTATATACAATAGCTATTAGGTGCATATTGTGAAGTTGTACAAAATGAGTTGCCTGAATACGACTATAATGTTAGCAGAGGTCTCCAACAAGTGGGATACATAGTTACAGACTCATGAACAACAGTAAATAGAACCACACACAATCATGGAGAATATCTAAGTAATAACACCAGTAATCCAATCTGTATGAAATAACATGTCATTGTGAGTGATCATAGATGGTTCTGCACAAACACACTTGTACAAGTATTATGAGATGTCAGCAATCAATGAGGGTAATCAAGCACATCGTTCTGACACTTTGACATCTGCTGGAAGTGTTAGGAGGGACACTGCTGTTTCTATATGTGACATTATGATCAATACAGGCTACTTGACAGGTGTGCATGGCATATATATGGCACAGTCCATACTGTCACTGTCACAAATGTAACCTATGCCATCAATGTTGCCAAACAGCTATGTATGTACTGTGTGCATCACCTGAACTGGTATCACACATGAATCTGTTATATCACCTTGATGGGGGTTCCGGCCCATCAGACAATAATGCTTATGCAACAGAAAGAATACCTAGGTATGGCCATTAAGATGTGTGGGAGCTCACTGTGGCAAAGGTGATACACCTGAGTTATGCATCCCTGGAAGATGTGTAGGGATGTAGATGAAGAAGGGTGCATTGAACTCGGTTATTGGTGTGATGAAGGCTGTGTACTATGGAAGTATTATGGCCTTTCATGTGGATGTCCTGCATATACTCAGGATTTGTGTTACATACAAGGGAGTAGTCACCACTGTGGGCACATGCTGGTGGACATTCTACTTACCATCTACTCCATTACACAGGTCACATACCACTTGGTCTGCTCATAGGGGTGTGCTGTCTACATTATCATTGGGTTGTGCATTTGTTTACATAACATACCTCTCTGGACAATATGAAGAGACACATGACTGAACTGTAAGATTATGTGTCCCAGGCATGTATGACTCTAGCCCTAAGCATTCTACCTTCATCCAAGTTGATGCCACAGTATAAAAAAAACTGATGGACTTCAACAATTGGCTTAGCTTCTGGTGTCAAGTCCATGGGGATCCAGTAGCTGTCAGCCAAGGCTTACATGGTCGACAAGCCGTGCTGCTTTGCCAGAGATGGTCTGAACCTGTGTTCTCTAGGCTGTTGGATACTGGCAAAGGTGCTGGCCTCCCCCATAGTGCCTTTGCTAGGTAATATGAAAGCAAGAAAAGTTCTGACATAACAACATCCACTAGATGCAAACTCAGAGTTCTGCTGCTTAATGTTAGGAGTCTAAACATGAAGCTGCACTGGAGGAAATGGCCAACCTGCTAGCTGACAGATTTGGTGCAAACGTCAACACCATGGCCCCACCAGCCATAACCCAAAGAATGCCTGACATCAGTCCACATTTTAGTATCTCTGGACATCAGGTCATATCTGCACTCTTCAAGGCTAAAAACCTCAGTGCTACCCAATAACATCCCAGGTTGCTTGCTAAGCAATCTAAAACCAGACCTAGCAGAATAAATTAGCGTCCTCTTTAACCATAGCCTGAGAACTGGCTTTGTTCAAGTGGAGTGAAAAGCAGCAGCAGTAATCCCCTTGCACAAAGGGGGGGACATCAACCATCCTTGGGAACGATAGACCTATAAGTCTAACCAGTGTCATTTAGAAGGCCATGGAAAGAATCATCATGGACCTTATCAACAAGGACATAGGTGACCTTCAAATTCTAGATCCAACTCACTTTGGCTTCATTAAAGGTACATCATGCTTATTAAAACTAGAATACTTCTTCGAGAAAATCACTGAAGGTGAGACAGTGCATACCACCATCTTGATCTGCCCAAGGGTTTTGACATAATCCCCCACTCAGGCATCATCGAGAAACTCTCCAAGCCGGGGATTAACCTTTACTTTCCTACATGGTTAGCCAGTTAGATCACCAACAGAATGCATACTGTCAGACTTGTTGACTCAACCTCTACCAGTAGAACCATCACCAGTGGTGAATCACAAGGATCTGTGCCGGGCCCTCTACTGTTCATAATCTATTTCTCAGAAGTCCGCATAAAATATACAGCCTTTGGCTTACCAAGCTGCTAATGATTGCAAATTGGGTGCAATCATTGAGCCCATCAGTGATGTAAACATATTATGGGGGGGGGGGGGCTAACATAGACAAATGTTTGGTGCCAAAGCCGCATGGTTTGAAAATAAACATAAAAATGCCAGTATTTTTGCCTTTTGAAAAGTGGAATTCCCTGATAATTATAGCATTGATAGTACCTCCCTCCCCAATCTCAAATGCAGTAGTGCAAGACCTGGGAACACAGGTAGATAGCAATCTGAACTTCAACCACAATGTTTCCACAGTTGTAAGGAAAGCATTCTACGTCATGCAGCTCTAAGTCAGGCTTTCGTATCCAGGTCTGAGGATGTTATAACACCACTGTACTCACCCCTCATCAGAACACTAATCAAGTACAATACTCCCTTTTGCATGTACCTCCCAGACACCTACAGCAGCTGGAGAGACCACAGGGGTTCTCAACTAGAACATACTGGGCCTACAAACTATGCCATGACATATGTGGATAGACTGAAAACCCTGTCACTGTAGTCTGTACTGTATAGGATGAGGTGAGCTGTACGTGGCCTACAGGCCAGCCTCTGACCCTGCCTTGATGTAAATGCTGCAGATCTGCAAATATAATAGCACAAAAGTCACTCACTCTAGGGATCTTAACCTAGCCTGGGACAATAACAGAACATGCTTGAGAGACAGCTATAGCTGATAACATCAGCAGAGTCTGGTGAGAGGAAGATGGTAATAGCAGTGTCCAACATGGTGTAAAATGCTCCCTATAATGTCAAGCCATACACACACACACACACACACACACACACACACACACACACACACACACACACACACACACACACACACACACACACTTACTGCCTAGAGAAAGTACAGTTGTGTACACTTACCATAAATATAGATGTTTGAGTGTATTCCCTGTTGCAGTCATCATATTTGGGTTATCCCTGCCAGGGTAGCCCTCGGCTGGTCCAAATACCAGAGGCTTAGTATTTCTGTGTTGGTTGCTGTCGTTTCAGGACTGATGTCAGGTCATCAGTAGTATAAAGTAAGGCAGCCGATGCAATTACATCAGTTTTTCTTGGCCTAAACTGTCAGGAGCCCCCAAGTAGGAGCCAGGATCTGGTGGAAGAACCCCATGAGTAGAAAGTAATTATCAATATGTCCCTTGTAAGGAAAGAGATGAAAGGGGGATGGAGGGAGGGAAACCAGGACTGCAACAGTGAATATACTCGAACATCTACATGTATGGTAAGTGTACACAACTGTACTATGTTCTTCATGTTTCGCTGTTGCAATCATCCCATTTGGGTTGATTCCCAAAGCTGAGGAAATGAATGGAGGCAGTCAAGGAAACTAGGGGCTGGCTAGGATGCCCTGCAGGACTGCAGAGGCAAATCTTGCCCTGGATTTGGTGAAGAGAGGCAGGTGGTAAAGCTTGGTAAAAGTGTGAACAGATGTCCAGGTGGCAGACTCCAGGATGTCCCTGGTGGGGACTCCTCTGAGGAAAGCTGCAGAGGTGGAGGGTGCTCTGGTGAAGTGAGTCCTAACCCCCTTGGGGGGAGGCTTTCCATGTTGTTTGTAGCAGAAATGGATGCAGTGAGCTATCCATTTGGAAATTTTTTTTGGAGATGGCTTTGCCTTCTGCCTCTGTAGCAAAGCTAACCAGCAATTGATCAGACTTTCTGAAGGATTTAGTCCTGTCTAGATAGAATCTGAGCTGTCTGTGCACATCTATAGAGTGCAGGATCCTTTCCCCTTGTTCTGGGGATTAGGAAAAAAGGTGGGCAAATGAATGGATTGGTTGAGAGCCACACTGGACACCACCTTGGGCATGAAGATTGGGTTAGTTCTGAGGGATACCCTGTCAGCATGCATGATGATGAAGGGTTCCACAGCCATGAGTGCTTGCAGCTCGGTGACTCTTCTGGCTGAAGTGATGGCCAGAAGGAAAGCTGTCTTCCAGGAGAGAAATTTTAGCTCTGCAGAAGAAGCTGGTTTGAAAGGGGGCAGGGTGAGCTTTTCCAACACAAAGTTAAGGTCCCAAGCTGGGTTGGTGCTCTTCTGGGTGGCCTCAAGTTGCTAGCCCCTCCTAGGAATTGTTTGATCAAAGGGTGTGGGAAACGGGGCTGCTCAGTGGGGAAATGAGCCGATATAGCAGAGGCATGAATTTTTATAGAGGAGAAAGAGAGGCCACTGTGAAGTAGGTCAGCTAAGTAATCCAGGATGAGAGGGAAGGAGGGCTGTGCCGTATTGACTCCCTTATCCTGGATACAGGTACAGAACCTTTTCCATTTGTCAGCATAAGACTTTCTAGTGCTTGGGTGTCTGGTCTCACGTATGACATGTAGAACCTGTTTACTGAGGTTGGCAGATTAATCTGGGGTTAGGGAATAAGCCAAGCTGCCAAATGGAGTGTCTGCAATTGGGGATGCATGAATTCCCCTTCCCTCTGGGTCAGGAGGTTTGGAATCTGAGGAAGATGCCATGGAGGCAGTGGGGACAGGTTGCACAGTAAGAGGTACCAGTGCTGGTGAGGCCAGTCTGGAGCTGTCATAATTGTCCTTGGTTTTTCCTCCTTTATTTGAGCAGTACCCTGGGGATGAGAGATAGTGGAGGAAAGGCATAGACCAATAGATTGACCCAGGGGAAGGACAGGGCATCCACTTTCCAAGCAATGCAGTGATGCTCCCTGGTGCTGAATTTGCTGAGCTGATGGTTGGAGTGGGAGGCAAAGAGGTCTACCTTCGGGGTGCCCCATTTCTGAGTTATCAGGGTGAGGTTTCTTCTGTTGAGCTGCCACTTGTGTGGGTCCAGAAGATATCTGCTTAACTGGTCTGCCAGAGAGTTGAGAGAACCCGGTAGGAATTGTGCTAACAGGTGCAGTTGCATCGCAGAGGCTGTGTGCCAAATGGTCATAGCCAGCCTTCACAGAGGGTAGGAGTGAGTCCCTCCCTGCTTGTTGATATATCACATCACAGTGGTGTTGTCTGTTTTGATCAGCAGAGCTCCTGGGGAGCAAAGGGGCTTGAAGGCTATCAAGGCATGTTGTACAGCCATCATCTCTTTTTGGTTGATGTGCAAATGTATTTGCTGCAGGCTCTGTTGGCTTTGTATGCACCTGCTGTCCAGGTGTGCACCCCAAGCATAGTCTGATGCATCTGTGGTGAGGGTCTGGGCAGCGGGGGTTGGTGAGAAAGATAGTCCCTTGTTGTGGGACCATGCTGTTTCCCACCACAGAAAATATTTTCTGAGGCAAGGAATTATAGGTATAAGAGTCTCAAGGTCTTGAGAGTGTTGACAACAAAGGCTTTTTGGGTACCATTGAAGTTTCCTCATATGAAGTCTGGCATATGGAATGAGTAGTATGCAAGATGCCATGAACCCAGAGCTTGCAGGATCTTTCTTGCAGATAACTGGAGTCTGGTGACTAGTTGAGAGAAGTAGGCTGTCAGGAAAATTTGTTTTTCTGGTGTAAGGAATGCCATCTGGGATGCTGCGTCCAGGCTTGCTCAGGTAAATAATCCTTTGGGTGGGCACCTGTTTGGATTTCTTTTCATTGATTGTGTACCCTAGGAAGGTTAGTGGGGCCTTTACAAAGGCCAGGTGCTTGAGCAGCTATTCCTGGCTATCTGCCTGAATAAGGCAGTCATCTAAGTATGGGTAAATCTGGATATTGTTTTGTCTGCAAAAGGCAATGGCCAAAGCCAGACATTTTGTGAAAACTCTGGGAGCAGTAGATAAGCCAAAGGGAAGCACAGAGAACTGAAAGTGTTGAGACCCTGCCCTGAAATGGAGATATTTCCTGCATGATTCTCTAATAGGTACGTGGAAGTAGGCCTCTTTTAGATCTAGGTTGGCTAGCCAAGCATCCTTGGAGAGCATGAGTAGCAGCTGCTGGAGGATGAGCATTTTGACTTTTGGGATCACCAGGAAGGTGTTTAGAATGGATAGGTTGAGGATGGGATGCCAGGTTCCCTCTTTTCTGGGCACCCGAAAAAGCCTGGAGTAGAAACCTTGGCCTATCTGTTCTGTAGGAACATACTCTACTGCCCTCATAGAAAGCAGGGAAATTATTTGCTTTTGAGCCTCTGTCCACTGGTTTGGAGGTAGATCTAGGAACCCTTTTTGGTTGGAAGAGTCTGGAATGAAAATTTGTATCCCTGAGACATTATGTTGAGAACCCAGTGGTCATTGGTAATGGTGGCCCAGATGCTTGTGTGGAAGGAGAGTTTTCCTCCTAGGGGTAAGTGAAGGTGGGCAGAGGGAAGGGGTGGGGGAGGAGAGTCATTGTGAGTTCTTACATAAGGGGGTGGCTTAGAACTCCCTGGTTTTGAAGTGGAGGTAGTCCACTGCTTAGATCTCTAAATTCCCTGTGGCTGCTGTCTGGGGGTCTGGTTCCCTGGGGTCTGGGCTGGACTAGCTTAGTGGGAGGAGGAAAGGATCAGTGGTTGGTGGGACAATGCCTGCTGAACCTGGGTGGTTGGACCTGTAAGAAATCATTAAATGTCTGCATAGATTTTGCTTTTTCTTCCATCTTTTTAAGACTTCTTCTGCCTTAGTGCCAAATAAGTTGTCTTTGTGCAAGGGGGCATTCAACAATTTAGATTAGACATGGCTTGGCAGGTGCTGTTCCTTAAGCCATGCATGCTTTCTAATAATAGATCCAGTGACTGCTGCCCTGCAAGAAGTTTCTAGGGTATCAAAACCACAGTGGAAGGTGAGTTTGGTTATTTGCTTTGCAGAGTGCATTAACTCTTGTAACTCTTTAGAGTCTGCAAAAGCAGGAGAGGAAGATGTTTTTGTTTGAGGAGTTCCAGGATATGTTGCTGAAATTTTAGCATATGGAAATGACAATTTAGTGCCCTGATAGCAAGAGTAGCTGAGGTGTATACTTTTTTACCCCATCTGTCTAGTGCTCGGGAATCCCTATCTGAGGAGATGGGATTCTTAGCAAAGGTTGATTTAATCCCTTTAGGCCCTTGAGAAATTACCTCAGGTTCTGCAGTAGGAATTTTAAAAAGAAATTTGTGTGAGTCAGGGACTCTATAGTATCTGTCTGGTTTTCTGGGTGCAGGAGGGAGGGTGTCAGGAGTCAAGCTGGATTCCAGGAAAACATCCTCCACAACATCCAGGACTGGGGGGATGGCCAAGGGTCTGTGCTGTGGAAGATCTAAGAATTCCCTGAGTCTGTTTTTAGACTGAGGGTAGTCCTGACTCTCCCATTGGAAATGCTCCCATAAGGTATGAAGGGTTTTTTCCAAAGGAAAAATCCTCTGGGGGAGAGGATGAAGGGATGGAATCCTCTGTATCAGAATCCTCATAAGTAGAGAGGGGTTGCATGTCTTCATATTCAGATACATCAGAGTCATCTGACTCTTGTTCAGACAAAACTACAGGGGACAGATCTCTTTTCCTTTTGGAGGGGGTAGTTTGGCTTCCCCTGATCAGCATGACAAGGTCTTCTGCCATTTTAAGCATTTGTGACTGAGGCAAGGAAGCAGGTGCCTGAGATTGGGTCATTGGTTTCTTGGGTGTGGTTCATGCCCTGGGCCTAAGAAACTGTTGTATCGAAAGAATGGTACTCACAAAAGAAGACGTTGGTTTGTGTCGAGAATTGGTAGTGTGAAGGACTTCCTCGGAAGCTGGTGCCTGCTCAGCAGCTCTGGACCCATCCAAGGTAGAGATGACTGCAGGATCCTTAGTAGAAGAAGAGTTTTGCGGCATACTGGACTCCGGAAGAGTCTCGGTAGTGGCCTGTGAATCCACGGAAGTGGGCATCAGGGGCTGCAAAAGTGCCTCACTGAGGACTGGAGAACTGACAACTAGCTTAACGGAAGCATCGTCGGTATGTTTGGACCAGTGCAGTCTGTCTCTGTCTTTATCTTTACTTTTTTTGGAAGATCTGCTGTCAGATGGATTACTGATGCCATATTGGAATTTGAGGACTGTAAGCGAAAATATCTAGCTACAGTAAAGCCCAGACGACAGATAGTCAGATAGTTCTGGTGTTGAACAAAGCACAGAAGTGACAACGGGGGATGTCGTGGTCTGGGCCTAAACAAGTGATGCAGTAAGAATGAAAGTCTCAGTGTGGTACTTGCTTTCCACAGGCGAGACAATTATTAACTTTTTCTGACATCGGTTAGTGCAAGAAAAAAGGATCCCCAATGGGGTACTTAGCTTTAGAAGACTTCAACTTCAATTCGGTAGACGAAACTCAGGTAGCGGCCGACTGGCACTCGTGCGAACTGCTTCTGCTTTGGGCTCCATGGCAAGAAAGACTGATGTAATGGCATTGGCTGCCTTACTTTATATTACTGATGAGCTGACATCAGTCCTGATGCGACAGCAACTGACACAGAAATACTAAGCCTCTGGTATTCAGGCTGGCTGAGGGCTACCCTGGCAGGGATAACCCAAATCTGATGACTGTAACAGTGAAACACAAAGAACATCAGAACCCCTATCTATCTAAGTACACCGACTAGAGACTTCCATATTCGACACAAGCACCACGGCACAAATCTTACTTGGGGAGTGACAAACAACAGGTTATAAGTGATGATATCAGCAGTGTCTGGTGAGAGGAAGAGGGTAATAGTGGTGTTCAACATGCTGGTGTTAAATGCTCTCTCTAATGTCAAGCAAGTCAAACAGACACACACCAGTGGACTGCAATGAGATTAAAACCCCTACAGAACTAAGTACAAATCTGACTTTTACAGGGCAATTTATAGTGGATAACATCAGCAGTGGATATTTGAGAGACGATGTTGGGTGGCCTGCATGAAATGGATGTGTAGGCATGTCCAGCTGTCAAAATATTGGTACTCCAAGGGATTGTAGTGGTGTAGTGGTGACTGCAGGATACACAATTGTGCTCCTCTGACTGGACTTGCACACCATCTGACTGCAGTGAGATTAGAGCCATACCTAAGTACACAGACTGGAGAACTCAGTATTTAATGCACGTGCCACAGCCCAAGTCTGACTTTTACAAGGCTGCAAGACAATTTATAGTGGATGGCATCAGCACTGGATGTTTGACAGAAGATGTTGGGAGGCCTGCATGAATTGGATGTAGGCATGTAGAACTGTCAATATATTAAAGATCTTCATGTTATTAGATTGAGTGTGCAAAGTGTAGCATTTGCTGTTGTGTTTCAAGTGTGCAGGTATACCGTAAAATGACAGCTTTTCAAACTATATGAAAACAGCTGTCCACATTACTACAAGTATTGGAACATATGAATGTCTATTGTCAATATAAAGATGTACATGCCATATAAGAAAGCATTTCTAATTATATTTTTCTGTAGTGCAGTAGCTATATTTGGGAACAAATACTGACAGACCATATTTCAAGTACATGGATGCAGGTAACACATGGCAACAGTGTCAATATGTGTTCTTTCTTTAAAAAAATCCTTCACTTTCTTTTTGTTTTTATATTTACTTTCATTGGATGAGGAGTAAACAGGCAGTAAACATAAGTCATACATACTCATGTACACTTTCCATAGAGCAGCGGGTTTGCATGATCGAAGGCAAAGTGTTTGTACATGCACGATACACATTTAAGGACTCCTAATTCAACTTGATAAGTACTTATCCCTACTGACCATGGTAGACACATAACAGATATGGTGTTCTTACATGCTTATTGTGTTTGCGTGATGGCAAGACATACAGGATGCAATGTATTCATTTTGAAATTGTCTACTATCTGCTTCCTCTCTGCAGGTGTTCTAGATCTGTAGATGCTAGGGAAGGTTACTAACCACTGCACAATGCCACTTAGTGGGTTTGCAAGATGGAAAGCAAAAGTTGCAACAATGTATACTTTTTGAGTTTGAGAATGTGTGCATCCTGTCTGCAGATGCCCTGTCTGTTTTGTGTGTGGGTTAGTACTCCAGGTTTGCAAGTTGGTAAGTGACCTGCAAATATGAGATGCAAAGCTAAACCTGTTTTATCCTTGTGAGCAGTGTTTCTTAGGTTTGATCCTTAAAAGACAAATGTGGGCCTTGAACCATCATCTACAAATAGTATATACTGTATGGATCACCATATTTAGCAGATGTGATACACACACATGTGATTCACTGGTGTAATTTATGTATTGGTTATCATAGAACTACATTACATGACATCTATTGTATTTCTGTGTTTCCTCTGTTTGCATTAAGCCATGCATCGTGCAAACACTGGTATTAAAAAAACAAATATGTAAAATAAACAACATTACAAAATAAATGTTAGTACACATGAAAGTTTTTACAGAACTCTGGGTTTGAACTCTCACACTAATAAACCTATAAAGCACAGTAAGAGAGTCATTGGGCATGCAAGCAAGTCCAAAATCATCCACAGTATTAACAAGATATATAGCATTTGTGCACTTCTGAGTTGTTTGTACATGTGTTAATTTCAGATGTAGTGCAATGAGTGATCACACAATTGTTTATGACTATTGTTTGCAGAAATGCAGCTCTGTTTTATTCTTGCGTGGTACTTATTCTTCTCTTATCTGAGCAGTAATCTGAGACATGCAGTCTGTAAGGCATTTTATATCATTGTCCTTAAATTGTTTGAGAATATTACATGGCAATAATATACAATTTTCAACAAATGCAGGGGAGGTTGTATATTACTGAACAGAAATTGTGAAATGTGTGCTGCTTACTAACATTTGAAACCTTGATACAATTCTTTCTACACTTCATAAGTCTAATCTGGCTAATACACCCACTGGAGGTAAGGCAGTCTGAATTGCTGTTGTGTTTTCCTTCTCCCTACCAGTAATCATTCACAGTTGCAGTCCATTAGCAACATACACTGAGGGAGTGCCTGCACTATTTTACATCGGCTATACAGAGCCAATAATTTGGGATTCAGCAATTTTAATGAGTTCACACCTCACTTGCATCTTCACTGTGCTCACATGCCTGATTCTACTCTATAAAAAGGAAGCTGTGTAGCTGCTAGGAACCCAAATGAGAGGAGACTTGTTTATATGAATAACACAAAAGAAGATTATTATTACTTTGGATTTATCTATACAGAAGACTACTTATCTTGATAAGGTATTACATTTTCCAGTTATATGCTGGATATACTCAGATGACACTTAGAAAATATAGTTTTATATATGCATTAGCAAATGCTACTTTTATATGTATGCGCTTCTTAGAAGTTTACTGATGGCATAGGCATTTTTGTCAGAACATTTTACTTTCTCAGATGCACAGCCTTATTAACTTTCATCACAAGTGTTAATGTTGCAACTGTTTTTCTTTACACTCTTCTATTGTTATTTCAGTGGAATGTAAATGTTCTATATTGTCAATGACAGAGAGGTATTAGCCTTCTAGAATGGCTCACAGACAACTACCTCTACGGGAGTGCTGGCCACAGGTAGAGATGAGTGGCAATTGCATAAAAATGAATGTTCTGTGGTAAATATGTACACGCTATTTGTGACAGTTTGATAGCACTTATAACAGTTCACTGATGTTTTAGTCCTTTGTTAGGTAGCAAAATGTCATTTACCTGTTGTGTTGGTAGTGAGGGAGCCAAGTTCCATATCTGTGATGGCAAAAACAAAATTGTACAGAGATTTGCTTTGTTATTTCACTATCCTTGTTTTCGATACAACCTTGCTTTGCATGTAACTGTGATATATTACAACTACATAAATCCTTTTTTTATATTTGAATATCTTGAAAGTTTTTTTGTTTCTACAGTGGGTAATATTGAAAAACTACTACTTATGTGTTATATCTAAGCAGGACTTTTATTTAAGTGATAGTTATGTGTAGTATCCTTCTTTTGTGTTTTAAGTCACCAAAGACTATGGCACCCAGGTGTCCCAATCCCTGCAAATCCCACTTCAGTGACCCTGAGACTGATGTCATTGTCCAAATATTTAGGCAACATGGTGGCTTTTTGCTTGAATCAGGCCATAGGGATATGTGGGGAAGAATGCACATTTAACAGCAGATAGTGGAAGAGGTCAGTGCTGTTGGGGGTCACAGTAGAACATATGATCAGGTGCATCATAGGGCCAGTGATAGGATTTCATTGGCCTGGAGGAGAGCAGATGCATTGATCTATGGACAGATGGCTACAAGAGGGGGGTTGCTACAGAGCCACCACTGGCACCAAATACAAAGTTCCTGTCCACTGTCAGGGATACAGAGAGCTCAGTGGAACATGCACAACAGCATGTGATTGATGTTGGTTCTGCTGCTTCCAGGAGGACAAGTATATTCCAGGAGGAACTTCCATGTAGGCTTGCATACGTTAATTGTTAAATATTTCTTGTATAGTAAAATACTGACAGCAATACTTAAGTTTAACAATTTATTTGTGGGGGGACTAGTTATAGATTGATACAGTTAAAAACACATTCTGATTCATCACACATGGGTTTGAGGTGGATGTGTCATTTAAGTTTCTGTTAAATGTATTGTTAATGGACATATACACGGCAAAAAGTTTTTTACCCCGTGTTACTTTTAGTTGTAATGATGGTGTCCTTACCTTTTTTTCACCTTTTTCCAGAACCATCATCCCTAGGAAGTGTGGAGTCATCTGCACATGGTAAGCCAAACATTTTTATTTCAGTACTGATGACAAGTTCACAGAAATATTTATTTTATCAGTATGTGTGATGTAGGTGTTAGAACTGTGTGCGTATTGCTATACTGTCTGCAATAGTGGACCACTGTTTGTTAACATATATTGAACTGTAGTAGTGCAGCTATTAATTTTTTTCCTGTGTTTGTTGCTTACTATCACAGGTGATCCTGACACTGGAAGTGTAGTACTCTTACCACCTGATGTCAGAGTATCGTTAGACTCTGATGATGATGATGGTGGGCAAACAGAGGCACAGTCGGGGGGGGTGCAGAGGTTGAATCTGGAACAGGTTGACGTTCAGCCATCTCCTGTAGTTCCATCAGACACAGGAAGTAGTCCTACGCCAAGCCATTCTAGTGAGCCCTCAGATATTGGGCAGGTCTACTGTGAGACACTCGATCAGGGTAGTGTGGTTACTGTGGGTTCAGTGCCTGTTGACTCTGTCCGAGCTAAAGTGTGGGCAAGGTGCCACTCAGAAGGGTTGTTAGAGCTGCTTGGAGGTGGTCTGCTATCCATCCTCCAACTGATCCAGGTGTCTCTTTTAGTGACACTCAATGCATATTTAGCGCCACCATGGAGGCACAGGCACATTCCAATAGGGACTACAAAGAAATGCTTAGGGTTCTACAACCCTAAATGTGGCACAGGCTGACATGCATGACTGCCACCCCCATGTTGCTGATTCAGTGGATTGGATGAATGACTCATTGGAATTGGTGGTGTCTGATATGGAACATCTACTGGGAGGGGGACAGCATCCACATGGGTATAGGTCAGTCACATCATCTGATGTTAGCCAATGTGGCCATTTCCGAGCATGCTCCCATAGTGACACTACTTCCACTGCTCCATCAGTGGTTGAGGTGTCCACACACAGATGTGGCCGGCCATGGGGTTGCGGTCCTGGGTGTACTAATGAGGACAGCTTGCCCAGCAGACATCAGTCACATTCAGGTAGCAGGAGTGGATCTGACTGTGGGCAGGAAGTGCCAGTGCAACTCCTGGCAGAGCCAGTTCCCTTGGTCAGGTATAATGATGATGAACTGTCACTTCTACCATGCATGGCTCTCACCTGTCTGACATACCAGGATGCAGAGCTAGAACAGAGCTTAGCTGTGTTCTTGCAGACACTCACACACTATTTTTACCTGGAGTTTCTATACAAATACACACACAACAGTTACATGATTCAGTTGTTAGGCTTAAAGCTCATTCCTGCACACACTCAACACCCTGTGCAAGTGATGAATACTGTGCAATATCCTTGTTTTCTATTTTTTTTGATTCAGGGATACATAAGCTTCATGTCTGATGCTCAGGGTACATAGCTGACTTAGTGCTTAGTATATCTGTGTTTATGATGATGTTTTATTAATTGTACTGCTTTCTTACAGGTTTTTGTAATGGGTACATGTCTCCCACACTTACAACAACAAACCTGTACCAAGACACAAATAAAAGTGGGAAAAAGGCAGAACAATAGGGAGGCTTTTTAAATATTTTGGTCTTACAGAGTTAGACAGTTGATAGAATCAAACAGTTTTTGCATTGCTATTTTAACATTTTTCTGATGGATATGAAGTCTGAAACTGAAACATGTGTCATTAATTTCTAACTTCTCTCTTCAATGATTTGCCAGTACAAAACTATGAGGCCAAATGGAGGACATTCAGTGACCATCAGCATTTTTGAAAGGTATGAATGTGTGAATCTTTGATACCTGAGGTCTATTACTTGACAAAGAACACATGTATTCACATAAGTCACTGCTGTCACATCTTGAAATCATTGCTGCACAAATCAATTACCTTTTACTTACTTACATTACCAAGTAACAGTATGCAAGGATATGCCATTCATTTGTATTATTATGCATTTTTGTTAATATTCCAGGTTTAACACTTACCTTGTAAATCTGGCAATTCCTACAGTTTTAGTTCAGGACTGAGTCTGTCTGATGCTCGGAGTACACAGCCGTTACATGGGTAGGTAAAGTTGTAAGTGTTGCCTGGCATCAATGTTACTACATGCATGTGGGTAGGATGAAGGCTTTAGCCCCTTAGGTGGTGAGTGAGTGTGCTATGTGTTGCCTCTTAGCCCGTGCAAAGATATATTGAGCATGCCTACATCTGCCCTCACCATCAGCACCTGCTGATTCCACCTATGACTTCTCACCTGCGTGTGGCTGTGGTGATCTTGCCAGTGGTGGTGGGATGTGTGCCCCTTCCCCTTGTTGATCCTGCTGAAGCTGTAGTCTCAGGATGACATTGTGAAGCATGACACAGATAGTGAAGCTTTCAGTATATGTACGCGGATTGTACTGCAGGGCTCCCCATGATGTATCTAGGCACTAAAACACTGACTTCAGCAGCCCAAACACATGGTCTGTGATATTTCTGGTTTGAGTGTGTGCCTCATTATAGTGTTCAGTTGGTGTGTATGCATTTCTAATGGGTATCATCAGCCACAGTTCCAGTACATAACCTGCATCCCCCAATAAATGAACCTGTGGGATATCACCCCTAGTAAACATCTCATACAGTTGGGAATCGTGCCACATATGTGAACCGTGGTAACTAACTGGGTAGCTAGCACACACATTCAAGATGATTCCCTTAGCATTACACACCACTTGACAGTTAATGGAGTAGAAGCTCTTTTTATTGATATATACCTTTCCCTGTTCCCTGGGTGGTTCCTTGATTTCTATATATGTATAGTCTATGCCACCCAGTAATTTGGGGTAGTACTCCTGCATATTTGAAACCATGTCCTCAGGTGTACGGGTAAAATATATGTAGTTAGTGGAATGTTGGAGAATAGCATTCAGGAATTGATGGAGGATCCTGGATGCTGATACCTGTGACACCCCCAGCATGTCCCCTGTTGGTCTCTGAAAGGTTCGTAAAGCACAAATTCTAAGTGCTACATATACCTTTGTCTCCACTGGTATTGGTTCCCCTCAGTTTGCCTAGTGGTCTGAGTTGAGGAAGACGGAGGTTGCAGAGTTTATGTAATGTGTCTCTATCCACTGTGTAGCACTCTACAATCTCCACTTCATGCAGATTGTGATAAGTTAAATAGAAAAAAAATGTTCTCCTTCTTTGATGTGGTCTATTAGCAGCAGCAGCACAAACTTCAGCCTGTTGCACATACACATGAATTAAAGCATCAGCAGCCCCTAACATTCTTTCTGTTTAGCCTCCTTTTCCTGTCTATATTCCAATAGGTTTTGGAATTCACAGGGAAAACGAGCACTGAGTCTACCCAGTTGCTTTACAGCTTGTTGAAGGGTCTATATTGTATCATCGAATGCTTAAAAAAGCGAACGCTGATTGATCAACCTAATTTAAGTGAAAGCTTACAATCTCGAACTGTCAGATCACTAATTTTTTTCCCAGGGAAAAAAATTGCTGATCCAAAACACATACACACAACACAAGCACACCAAACAAACAGAAATCCACACACATACACCTAAAATCTAATACCTAACCCTACACTAAACTGCACACACCACTAACTACCCACTTACCTTAACCCAAACCCTAAACCTAAGGTCCGTCACTATCACACACTCACCTCACCCACTCCCTAACCCTAACTCACTTAAATCCACCCTAACCCTCATGTCCACTCAATCGCATACACACCTAACCCGAGCCCTAACCCTAACTCACCTAAATCACCCTAACACTCACATCCACACAATTGCACACTTACCTGAATCCAACCGGTAACTTTCCACCATAACACTGAAAATACATAAGCAACAGAAATGGACAACCAAATTCCTTCCCTAGGAAAAAATTCGAGTTTCTGCTGCTTCGATATTTTGCAGTTTCGTGAAAATAAGTTCGATCAATCAGCGTTCGCTTTTTTAAGCGTTCGCGGATATAATATAGACCCTCTTTACGTGGTTCTACATGGTGTGTAGAGCCACTTACTGAATCCAAAATGGTGCTCTGTTGTTTGTTTTTGTGTGTGTGTGTGTGTGTGTGTGTGTGTGTGTGTGTGTGTGTGTGTGTGTGTGTGTGTGTGTGTGTGTGTCACTCCATAATGTGCACATGATCTTAGCAGACTGTGTAGGGTTTATTGATTCTGCCCCTATATCTTTCCACATTTTCCTGGTCTTTTTCATCATTCATATTGAAATCTCTTCCTAGAATTACCCATCTGCAATACTGCTGCATCTTGTCTTATCTTCTTCAACCCCCCCCCCCCACCATGCCATCTGCTTTCTCCTGTCTTCTCCATTTTTAAGAACAATTTCAGATGTAGTTAGCTACATTTTGAGCCTTTTCAGTAAGAATACCAAAAATAAATGTAATTTTAAGCAGACTTTGAGTAATACAGTGTAAGATTGTTTTTCTTGTTTTATATTATTATTATTTTTAATCCATGCCTTATCAGACAGATATGCTTTGCTGAACAAAAGTAAGTGAAATAAAACGTACAACATTTGATTTTTGATTAGGCTGTGTATCAGAACACTTTGCTTCTACATGAAGTGTAACAGCAATAGGGAACATAAACAGAATGCTAACTACATGTCTATTTGTAATCACACATGAAACCAGGCAGCATTGCAGTTTTCCTGGGAAAAGTTAGCATTTTAATTCTATCTCTTTTCAATCTGAACTTAATGTTGCTATTGTTTGTGAATTGCAACAACATTGATATAATGGTCTTTGGACGTTTTAAAGATCTGAAATGCCTCAATACTTTTTTCCACATCTTACTTAATAATTGTATGCATACAAATAGAAATGGTAAATAGTGACGCTGTTAATGGGACGACAGTACTGGAAAAGGACAATTGTATGAGTGCGTCGTATGTACTAGATACAGAAGTAAGTGCATTTTCAAATGTAAAAGCAAAAGATACTGAAATACTATCAGCTCCACAGGCTTACTAGTTGAAATTAGATATGTTGAAGCAAAGAACATATGTTACATCTGAAATGATATGTATACATGAACAAAGTGCAATGAATACTGGTTATCTGGAGAAGGAAAGATTTGTGATGAAAGAGTAGGGAAAGTGAAAATGTGGGTAGGATAGAAAGTAACCCTGAGATACATTTGGAAGACTGTCAGTAGGTGAAAAACAGCAACTTTGCAGTATTAAGTGAAGGGAAAAAAAGAATAGTTCCTACTTGTCTGATGTTGTGGAAATGATTAATGCAACTGACCTTCTTATATCACTGCAAAGTATTACAAGCCAATGACAGGAAGCAGACTTATAGTTAAGTCAGCTGGTGCCCTTGGCAGATTGCAGACTGCCACACCCCTAAAACTAAAGCTGAGGACAGAAAAAAAAGTGCCTTTCCAGTTTTAAGGATCAAAATAAAATCTAAAATAAAATAAATAAACTCTCCCTCTTACTACTTTAACACTTACTAAACACAATAAGCTACTATCTGCCTGTCCTGTTTCAATATTGTTGATAATTTAATAAAATGCAGTATCACCTGTGGTTCTTTCATGAAAACAAATACTGCATTCATGGTCCATTGGTGTCTACCAATTAATTCCCTCTAACAGACTGCACCCATTAGTGTGTTTTATCTTGAATGTTAAATGATGATATATGGAATTTCTGACTTTGCATTTATAAAAGCAGAATTCCATTCAGATGGGATGTAATTACCAGATGATCCATCTCCTGTTTAAGGTACTTTTTGTTCTTATTCCATAATAATACCTCCTGTTATACTCTCGTCACTTAGATTAACACTTCTTGACTAATGTCTTTAACTAGCACAGTTGTGCTGATAACTTACTACTCACTACTCCACCTCCTAAAGGGTATCTTACCCTTATGCAACCTACTGCGGTGGTGGTGCTGCGGTAGCATTGTCGCCTCACAGTAAGACGTTGTCCTGTTCGATTCTCAGCTAGACCGTCTTCTGTGTGGAGACATGCCTGAATGGGCGTACCTTCGTTGAAGGTTGTGCGTTAGGGCTGGCAACTTGGCACGTAAAAAATCTACTGCCAATCAATAGTGGACCGGAGTTCCGCTGTGGCGACCCCTAACCTGGAAAAGCCGAAAGATACAACATCAACAACAATACTTATGCAACCTGAAGCTCTTGTCTAATTTGCACTTTATCTGTATGTTTCCCTATGTATATCCATGTTTACAGCTGTCCCAAATGCTTGTATATAAGGTACTCTTGTGGTGTAGAGGGAGAAATCAATGACTATGCCCCAGCCAGCCTGGGTTCAATTAATAGCTTAGGTCGCTGATGGAGCTGTAGGTAGGGATGGGCTTTACCATCCCTGGGAGGGTGAGTAGTCCCATGGGGGTTCCCCAGTGATGATCCCAAGTGGAAGCTAATGATGTTGGGGGGGGTGTTTTCCAATGAGGGATAACGGTGAAGACTTGTCAGAACTGCCACAGAGGTGGGGAAATATGCCATGCCTCCATTTCACACCCACAGCCCTGACGAATCACAGGGTCTTTAAAGGGAGGGAGGAGTAAGGAATAAGTGTGTGTCAAAAAGGAACCCCCTCAGATGGATGGGTGGATGCTGGACAGCATGACCCTTCTAGGACACTTTTAAAACCCTTTCTGGCCCCAGCTAAATTTTGCGCATTGGACCGGAGGTTGATTGAATTGTCAGTAGACTCAGCAAGGGCATGGGGCACTGGGATGGCTGATGGTATTATGGAAGGGAGGAGATAAAGAAATAAATATAAAAGTATAATATTTTCCATTTCAACATGATACTGTGATTGTACCAGTGTGAATGGATTGTACCACTGTGAATACTGTTTTATTTAAAAATCTTTTGTGTAATCTGAACCAGTTCAATAGGTAATTTTCTAATCCTGTCATGCAAAGATGACACTAATGCTTCAGTTATGCGTTAATTTACATTATATCTTTTATTATATTTGCATCAGGGCACTGCAGTGGTGCAACACTTAACATTGTCACCTCACAGCAAGAGGTTCTCTGGTTTGATTCTCTCCTGGGGTGCCTTCTGTGCAGAGTCTGCATGTCATCCCTGCGTTCAAGTGCGTTTCCTTCAGGTACTCCTGTTTCCTCCCACATTCCAAAGACATGTGTCTGGAGCACTTCTCTCTAGGCTTCCACTAAAATAGGCTCTGTCCTTGTCAGAATTTGCCAGTCAACAAATGTAAAGCAACTAAATAAATAAATATTGTACTAAAGGAGCTTTTCTCCCTGGGCATCTGCTGAAAGGGGTTCTACACCCATTTGGACTTCTTCAGTCAGCAAATGAAAATAACACCCATACATGCATTACATAAATAAATAATCCACATTGTTTAATAGGCCCAAGTTCTCTGTTCTCAGGTTAGGATAGCTGCTGTACAGCTACTTAGATCACAATGTAGTAGTTTATGTGCAAAGGTAGGGCAGCTATATTTAATTTCTTTTGTAAGAACATGCAGCTTACATTTTTAGTACTTTATGGTGATGTGAGTAGGTTGACTGCTTGGCAGCACACTTGGCTTTATGTTATTTGTGGTAATCATTTATGAGTGTGCATGTTTTCTAGGAATACTGACAGCTATGGTTCCCTGTAACAGTTTTAGCAGAAGTTAGGGTTTTCATCTGTGTCACTCGTCTGGTCAGGATAAAACAGATGAACAGTTGTGGGGTTGGTTCAAGCAGCTTTATTATATACAAACACATCAGGATTGAGGTTTAGTAACTTAAACGTAAACAAACTTATAAACAGACTGACTTCTGCACTCATACATGTTAACACTCTGGCTGTTTTCTCAAAATGGCATCGCTGCCTGCACGTGCTCTCTATTTATATGCATGTGCCTTGACTTTGAAATGCTTCTTAAAGTTATAACACATGCTCTGTTCTACATCCTCCATCTTTCAGAAATAAGTCATGCACAGTAATAATGACAACAATCTCTTACATGCAATTGTACAGAAATAATCCTTTGACATGCAATCATACAGAACTAATTACAAATGAAACAATCATGTCCAGGTTGCTATGTATTTTATACTAGGTCTGAAAATACAACCTGATTGTGTGACATAAAAACTACGACTGGGTTTAGCAATATGGACTATCTTTAATGAATGTTCA
Organism: Protopterus annectens; assembly: GCF_019279795.1. Taxonomy (NCBI): domain Eukaryota; kingdom Metazoa; phylum Chordata; order Ceratodontiformes; family Protopteridae; genus Protopterus; species Protopterus annectens. The sequence continues at coordinate 733,290,063 of NC_056734.1, read as the reverse complement.
ACTTCAGTGACTTCTGGGACATCATCAGGAAAAGGAACAGGTACTGAGATATGTTCTTCAACAGGAACATCATCTGGATTGCTCTGAGATCTAGAGTCTGTATCACAAGTACAATGCTGCGATATTGATTCAGACACCGGAAGAAAATGCCTGTGATTTCTTCTGTATTCTATACCCTCAGATTCCACTAAGTAGGATCTTGTCTCGGCACATATACCTCTCACTTGACTAATTCGCTCAAAACCTTTCACCGTTTGCATCCTCACTATCTCTCCTTCTTTCAATGGATGAAAAAATCTGCTCATTTTATCATTGCTGAACTTCTGAAAGGAATGCTTTTTAAATCACTTTGATTGCTCTGGTGTTTTTAGCATTAGGCACCAACAAACTGGAACTAATAGGCAAGATTGTTCTCATTTGCCTAGATAGAAGTCTCTGAACAGGTGAGCCAAGTAAATTGTCATGGGGTATATTTCTGATATTAAGCAAATTCAAGAAGATATTGGTATTGTCACACTTTGACCTGTCTAGTAATTGCTTTGCACTTTGTACTGCTTGTTCAGCTTGACTGTGCGTACTCAGGACTGCTAGTAATATGGATAAGGTCCCACTTCTTTGCAAATTTCTGAAATAAATTACTGGTAAACTGGGTACCGTTGTCAGAAATAACTTTGTGTGGACTACCATGGACTGAGAAATGACTTTTCACCTTAGTAATAACAGTACTGGATGTTAGGTTAGGTAGCAGATCAATCTCGAACCAGTATGAATAAGAGTCTACCAACACTAAGTAATATTGACTGTTCCACTCAAATATGTCAGTGGCTACTGCTGACCAGGGTAGTTCAGGAATCTGGCATAGCTGAAGTGGCTCATTTTGCAAATGCGGTTTAGTACTATTGCATACTGAAAAAGATGAAAGTAATTTATTAATGTCTTTTGACAGAGAAGGCCAAAATACTAGTCTTCTCGCCCTTTTTTTGGTTGCTTTGGAACCTGGGTGGCCACAATGCAAAATCTGTATGTACTCATGTTGTAAGGAAGTAGGAATGACAACTTTAGGACCTTTGAAAATGATACCAAATTTCATCAACATCTCATCTCTGTAAGGAAAATAAGACTGCACGTCTGTTGGTACACGACTGCTTAGATGACCATCCAACATTGATGAAGCGGTTGAGCTTCTACAAAACTGGATTAGTCTTTGTATGATCTCTTAGCTCATCTAGTCTTGTGGTAGGAAAATTACATACTTTCATGACATTGAAGTAAAAATTTTCTGCATCAAGCTTTTCTGTGGTATTTCTGGGAGATCTGGATAAGGTACCAGCCAGATAAAGAAGTCTGCATTTTGTATAGACCATTTTGAAGTTGTACTTTTATAATCTGAGCATTATTCTTTGTAGTCTTGCTGGAGTGGTATGCATAGGCTTCTTTAAAAGTATGACTAGGGGCTGATGATCAGTCTCAATCTGGATAGCTCAGCCATAAATATAATCATGGAACTTCGAACATGCGAACACAATTGCCAAAAGTTTCTTCTCAATTTGAGCATAATGCATCTCAGTTTGGGTAAGAGTTCTAGATGCATAGGCTACAGGTCTACCATTCTGAAGAATAACTGCACAACAACCGAATTTTTATAGCATCATGGGAAAGAATTACTGGTATGTGCACATCATAGTATCTTAACGTAGGTCGACTGGCAATTCTCTGTTTAAGGTCATCAAATGCTCTCTGGTGTTGTTCTAACCATGTCCAGGCAACATTTTTGCATGTCAGCTCTCAGGGGTGCTGATAATTCAATAAAGTCTAGTATAAACTTGCCCATATAGTTAACCATACCAAGGAAATGCTATAAGGCTTGGACATTGTCTGAAGCTGGCATCTAAAGAATGGCTGTTTGTTGGAAGGATCTGGTCATAAGCCTGGACTGGTAAATAAATGACCTACATAAGTAACTTCTGGTAGCCTGAATTTACATTTCAGAGGACTGAGCTTTAGATTCACTTCACGTGCTCTTTTCAGAACTTTCCAGTGGTTTTTGTCATGCTCTGCCTCACCATTGCCTCCAACTAATAAAACATCTACTATTATAGCACACAGGCAACCTGAAATAATTTGCACAATTGCATGCTGAAAGACTTCACTGTCAGAATTTATTCCAAAAGGCATTCTGAGAAATCTGTATCTACCAAATGGGGTACTGAATGTAGTCAGTAGTGAAGATTTGCTTGTCAAAATTAACTCTTTGTATCTAAGACAGAAAAAAACAGTGCCATTTGGCATGAGGGTAGCATCCTCCTTGACTGTACGCATAGGGTGGTGAGGCCTCTTTAATGTTTTGTTTACGTCTCTTGGGTCGATAGATATTCTGATTTAATCTGAGCTTTTCTTATGAGCAACTACCATGGAAGATACCCATTCAGTTGGTTCTGTGACTGGACAAGTCACATCTTGTTGCATCATTTTATCTAACTGGACCGTGACTTTATCCTGCATAGCTGTTGGAATTTTTCTCGCTGGTCTGACCTCTGGACTGACCTCTTGGTATAACTTCATGGAGTATACAACTGGAAGTTTGTCTAGCTTGTCTTCAAAAATATCAGCATACTCTGAGAAAATAGCATCGGTGGAACTGGAACTAGGACATGTGTTTACATGATGGACTTCTTTGGTAAAAGAAAGCAGTTTCATTCTTAAACTGTCTCTGAGACCTAATAATGATTGCACAAGACTTCTGACTACATAAAATTGCAAGCTGTAACTGTTCCCAGCTGAATAGCATGAAAGCACTACTGAGCCTTTGGTTTGAATCTCTTCACCCCCATAAGCAACAAGCTTCACACAATTGGACAAGTTAAGTTGTTCACCAGCTCTCACTCTAACAAATGTTTCTGCTGACATAACATTGCATTTTGAACCAGTGCTTACTTTGAGCTACGTAGGTTTACCATTGGTCAGGACAATACAAAACACTTTGTTTTTTGCCAACAGATCTACTGCATTAACCTTTCACCAACCACTGATACACCATCTACATAGAAAGTACAGTTGCAGCTTTCTATATGATCAACTTGTTTTTTTTTTTTTGAGTGACCTTTCTTAATAAATGAATGAGGCTTGTTTGAGTTATAAAGCTTTGTAAAGTGGTTCCATTTTTTACATTTGTGGCATTGCTGGCCAAATGCTAAGCACTTCTCTCTTTTAGACTCATGATTGGCACCACAATTATGACAGTTAACAATGAGACTTGACTTGAGTTTTGCTGACTCACCCTTATGCTGCACTGAGCTGTCTGTTTTACTGAGCTAGTCTTAGAACTTGCTGGAAAGTTACGGGTTCTCCTTGGAAATCCTGCAGGAGCTGCAGCTACCATATGCTTAGCCCTGTTTATGCTAGCCATGTGATACATGCTGTCTACGTTTGCTCTAGAAGCTACTGAAGCCATGTTCTTATCACTTGCAAGCATATTTGTGTACCTTTCTGTAAGCTCATGTATTTGACAAATCTCTATGGCTTTGCTCAACACTAAATCACTGTCTCAAAGCTAAATCTTTCTCACTGCAGTATTATTAACACCACACACAAGCCTGTCTTTTATCAACTCGTTTTTCAAATCAACAAATCTGCACATTTTAGCTTTGTTTGTCAAGTCAGTAATATAAGCTGCAAAAGATTCCCCTGGCTTTTGGTCTCTTTTATAAAATATGTGCCTCTCCAATGTAACATTAGTCTGGGGGTTACACATTTCTTTAAATTTATGTTTCAAGCACTCAGGGTCCTCCCCTGATTCAGCTTACACAACAGTATGGCAGTTTTCCCCTTCTCCTGCATATACTGCTGGTGCATACACAAATGAACGCTCTCTCAATGGCATCTGACCCCACTAGATTAAGCAAAATAAATACCTTTGTACTTGCATCTTTATCAGAAAAAGCTGCTTTTATGAAAATATTGTATTCCTGCTCAAATACTCTCCAGTTCTCTGCAATATTATGATCAAACACAAGTGGACTGGGCTTGCAAAATGCCTCTGCCATATCAACACACAGTAATAAAGACCCCTGGAATTATGTACGAGCACACACACATATATGTCAGAAATTTGTGCCATAACTTGTAATTATGCCCAACAGCCCAATAAACTTTTCGAAATAACTGTACTTTGCAAAATAAATCTCTGCAGCACAAGAACACTTGAGACCAATATACTTTGTGAAACCTCTCCTTATTAGTGTAAGGAGCACTTTGAAATGAACTGAACATTGCATATAAACTGTACACAGCACAAGAACCTTCTTGAAATGGTTAAACTTTACGAAATAACTCTGTACAGTATGAGAAACACTTTGAAATGACTGCACTCTTTGAAATAACTGTACTTTGCACACAGTAAACTCTTTGGCATAATTGTACTGTAATAAAGCACACACTGAGATACTTTGAACAGCTCTATGTATGCTCTGAATAGCTTTAGTCAATGTGAAATAGCAGCCCATATCAAAACATGGCAGTTTACTAAAAAAAAAAAAAAAATATGCAGTTGCCTTGCTTTTTTATGCTTATTTTGTTCCTTTATTATACTCATTATGCTCATTTGACCTCTTATTATGCTCGTCATACTTTTGTGCTCATTTTACTTTTAACATGCTCGTTATAAAAATTAGAAGTACTTCTGAACATATTCATAAGTATTCTGATAATTCTATCAAATATGGCTTCAAATATTTCACTTAATAATGTGTTTTGTGCTTTTTGTTTGGTTAATAATGCATTTTGTGCTTTGCAAATTCTTTGTATCATTTTCTTTACAAAATAAATAATTTATGTGAGTTTTGGTTACCTGTAGTTTGTTTCTGGCCTTTTTTTATTTGTTTGAGCACTGTACCACCCAGCCTGCTCAATGTACCTTCACTGTTAACTCTGCACCTCATGGCTTGAAGAAGTTGCATTCTCCATCCTGGTTCTGACACCATGTCACCTGTCACTTCAGGATAAAACAGACTGCTTTACATTGTTCACTTCCATTATGGTACTCTGTACACATTTTTTGGAATGTAAGATTGAAAATAATGGTGATGATGATTTTGCTGATGTAGTTGCAGTCTGAAACCATGTCAGTAGTTTCTCTATGGATGGTCATATTGCTTCATGGCAATGTGGTGCCTTAAGAAAGATTTCTGAAAACGTATAATTCCAACAAAAGCCAAGGTTTGCTGAAGCACACGCCAGGAGCAATTTTATTGATATAAAACACAAGCAACTTTAACATCCACATAAATGCCACAATTCATATATGTTTTTGTCAAAATACTTCATCAGGTGCAACACTGGAAAAACAAAAAGCTAACAAATTGTATACATATTGAACATATAAAAGCAGTTAAAAGATACCATGTAGTTTAACTAAATGTTGTGTGTATTCAGACCATGCACACAAAATTAATTAAACTACATGGTGGGCAGGATTCACGAAGGCTTGCACGGAGTCTAAGAGTAGTGTAAGACTCCATGCAGCCTTCGTGATCCAGGAACAGCCCAAAGTCCGTGTAACAGACCAGCTAAAACGTCTCTTACACAGAGTGGGCGTGGATAAGCTAATCAACTCACTTGCAGCCAAATAGCATGCAAATGAGGTTGATTAGCGATCCAGGAAGCCCAAAGCAGCCCGTGTAAGAGCCGTTTTAGCTGCAGAAATGTACTCAGTTGACAACTGAGTACGTTTCTGCAAAAACCACAATGGAGCCATGTCAGCTCCAAATAAAGGGTGCATATGTGTCAGGCAGCATGCCAATGGCAAAATATGTAGCCATTGGCAAGGTACCCCAATGCAAATATGAAAAATAAATATTTTTTTTCGCGATCACCGTGTTTAAACGCAGCAGCCCGGCACAGCAAATGGGCTGCGCGCTATATAAAACATAAAAACGAAGGTTATAAACCCACAAATGTGGGTTTTATGCAATACATGGCTTTACAATGCAGGGACCAGCAGACCAAAAACAACATGGCCACCATTTAGTGGTTGCTAAGGGGGGAAGCTGAGTCTAAGAGATGTAACTAAGCATTAGTAGGCAATCTGATGCAAATGAGTGTTAGGATACTGAATTCCACTGTCACATAGCAAATGAGCACATTCTGAGTAGTGTAAGAGATACATAAGGGGGAGGAATAGAGTAGGAGATAGGTGACATCACAGGGGGGAATGGCAGAAAGAAATGCAGTTCATTGGAGGTCAGAGTTACATGACAGATGTCAGACACATATCATGGAAAGAGGAGTGCCACAACATAAGCATGGGAAAGTCAAGAAATGGAAGGTGTACACTGTTGCCTACACCAAAGTTTCTTGCTGGGCGTGCATGCACACGTGTGCACGCCATGAGGCGCAAGTAAGACAGTGTGCGCACGTGTAAGGCAGACTGAGCATGTGGGAGAGTGTTGGGAGATGTTTAACACTGTTTGCGTGGGTGTGCACGCGTTTTAACCTGAATAAGCAGATTCTGAACCATGTAAGCATGTGTGCACGCGTGTAAACCACTGTGAGCGTGTTTCTGCTGGTATGCACACGGCTCCTCCCTGAGGAAACAGAAAGGAAAAAGGAAGTAACAGATTTAGTAGGAAGCTAGCAGGGAATACTGCTGGAGCTAGCAGGTGAAAACAATTACACAGGCAGAATAGTAGCTCAGCCCAACACTTAAAACTCTGCAAACAGCAGTGCAAGATGTTTCTCTCAAGAGACACTGCAAGACAGGAGTAAGCTATTAGAAGTGAAAACTGAAAAAGCTGAACTCAGAGCAGAAATGTTAGGGGCTGCCATAGCTGTCATAATGAGACATAGGCGACTTGCTGAGGGTGGTGACAATGCAGATGGTGCCAGACAACCTACAGTGAGGAGACGGAGAAGAGTGTACAGGCCCAGGGTCACCTACCATGGGTTACATGAGCTAGAGATAGTAGAGCGCTATAGAGTGGACAGAGAGCTCCTGCAGCAAATAGTGGAGCTGTGCAGGCCACGCCTCACACACAGAACCAACAGAGGGGAACCCATCCCAGTGGAAACTAAGGTATGTGTTGGCCTAAGAATACTAGCAACTGGTACCTTCCAGAGACCAACTGCTGATATGATGGGGATATCACAGGCATCAGCCTCCAGGGTACTGCACCAGTTCTTGGATGCCATGTTAGCACATGTCGGTGATCATGTATATTTCCCCAATGCCCGTGAGGTATTGGCCAGCAATATGCGTCTCTTCCAGCAAATAGCGGAATACCCTGAGGTAGTGGGTGCAATAGACTGCACGCACATACGCATCAAAGCACCAGCCGTGAGCGGGTAGGGCCTACATTAACCGCAAGGGCTTCCCCTCCATCAACTGCCAGGTCATGTGTGATGCCCAGGGCATAATAAGGAATGTGTGTGCTGGCTGCCCTGGGAGCTACCATGATTCCCACATATGGTATTTGACGCAGCTGTACCAGACATTTGCCAATGGGGACATCCCACACGGACACCTAGTGGGGGATGCAGGTTATGCACTGGAGTCGTGGCTGATGACACCTATCAGAAGCGCACACACACCTGAACAGGAACGCCATAATGAGGCACACGCACAAACACGTAATGTAATAGAGCGTGTGTTTGGGCTGCTCAAGTCACAGTTCCGGTGTCTGGACACATCTGGTGGAGCCTTGCAGTACACATCAACTACATGTACCCAAATTGTCATGGTATGTGCTATGCTACATAATATGATCTTGCGAAAACAGCTGCAGCAGGACCAGCATAGGGCTGGGCCAAACAGCCCCCCACCATTGCCAAGGCCATCACAGGAAGAGCGTGACTCGGAGGAGGAACAACCTGAGCCTGCCCCAGTAGGCCGAAGGAGGTGTGCCCAGTATGCCCTGGCCTTGGCAAAGAGGCCATGCATAGCACATAAACTGGCTCAGTAGGATCCCTGGGAATGATACCCCCTCTGACTCACTCAAATAATAACAGGGATGCCTAAAATGACATGACCTGCTCACAAACATGTACAGGGAGTGTAATATGTGCATCCGACAGAGACAGCCCTGCAGCACCACCTGAGGCATGAATGCCATGTGTTAAGTAATGTAACACCATGTACTATATGCACACCTGAGGACCGTGACTAACATCCTACCCTCACCAAGCATCATGCCACAATATGACAATGAGATGATCAAGTGCAATAATTGGCTGAAGTATTGCAATTAGGCAAAGGGGATCCAATGTATGCCAGCCTGGGATGACATGCTGAGCATGACATGATGCTCCACCTGCTAGGACTGGCGTGCTCCTATCAGTGCAGGCTGTATGGATACTGGCAAAGGCTGTTGTTACCCACAGCGTGCCCTGAATAGGTAAGGCTCAAAACACAAACCTACCTCCATAGGTATCAGAAGGGATAAGAACCTAGATGTAATGCTACCCAATGCCAGAAGTCTAAACAGCAAGATGCATGCAGTCTAAACTCACCCAGTATGGAGAATATTGATATCTGTGCTGTAGCAGAAAACTGGGTCAAGGCTCAAAACAGCACCCTAACACTACCAGGTTACACCTCATACTGTGCTGTACAGCCTCAAAACATGGAACAAGCTACAAAAGGAGGGTGACTAGCAATAATTGTCAAGGATAACCACACCCCCATGTTGGTACCACAACAAGAAGCAGCATGGACTAGCCATGGTCAAGTAACAGTGGCTAAAACTGCCCTCCCAGTTTATAGCCTGCTACAGACTACCATCCCAACACCAGGAACTGCACCTGGCCTATGTTGGAATACATGAATATATCAAGTCCTCCAAACCACATTATATTGGGTGACTGAAAATACCCAGACATAGACTGGGAGCATTATACTAGCTCCAACACTGTAGGACAAAAGTTCATAGAATCCACAAACCAAAATGCCCAGGAACAATGTACCACTCCCACAAGAGGGGTAAGCATACTGGATGTGATAATCAGCAACATGGGTACTGGATGGCAAGATGAGAAGTGTATTGCTCACTGGTAAGACCAGACCATAGAGTAATCACACTGGATATACACATCCTGACCACAGTCCCTGGCCAGAAAACCACAGTGAAAAACATGTGTAAAGCAAAATTTGCACTCCTCCAAACTGATGTGGAATCCATTAAAGATCCTGTGCAGGTGCAAAATATGGGCCACACCTCAGAACCTGTTATACAGGCATTCCATGAACACTGCCAGGAATGCTTGGATTATGCAATCCTAAATTAAAACAAGACACAATGCCATACACACAGGCATCTGGCATGGTGGACACCAGCCATAACCAAACCATGCAAAAGAATGAGGAAGCTACTACATGATAGAGCAAACATAAAAAAAGAAGTAATCACTGATCAGTAATATGGCAATAAAATATGTCCACACATACAATCCACTAAGGCCAGCCACAACAAGTTGAATCTGTGAATCTTGAGGCAATGTTACACCTGCCCCAAGTACACAGACAACCCCCAACTCCCCCCAAGAAATACAAATATATGTGAGAGATGCAACCATCTATCCAAACTGGAGGCTGAGCTCCCTCAACTCAGTACTCCCAAAACTAGTCAGGAGGAGAAGGTAACCACACACCACAAACCCAGTTCCACACAGACCTATCACAACTGCAAACCAAAGACATAAACACAGAAAAACATTCCCGGTGGCCCAAATTACAAACACACCACACCAACAGAGGCCTCCAAAGCAGACACCCAATCAAACAACCTCCAAACATAGCACATGCAACACATAGTACACAAAGCTGGTGTGCCAAACAGTCACAGGCCAGAAGGAGAAACAACATGACTGATACAGTTGTAATAGGTGACTCCATAGTGAGACATGCTGCTGTCCCACACACCAGACTGAACAAGGGAAAGGGTACAGTAAGCTGCCTGTAGGCTGCTACAATACGCCACATAACACAAGTATGCAGGTCACCCCAAAGCAAGTAGAAATATGATGCAGTCATAGTCCATGCTGGTGTGAATGACCTGAGATGCACCTCCCCAGACTACATGAAAAGAGACATAGATGAGCCCCCCGATTATGTAGTCCAGGCCAGTATGACACTGACCGTTTGCAGCATCCTACCCTCACCAAGAATGATGCCACAGTACAAACACGGAATGATCAGTTATAACAAGTGGCACAATTACTGGTGTCATTCCAAGGGGATCCAATGTCTGTCTGCTTGGGATGTCATGCTTGACATGCCACACAGCTGTTCCAGGGATGGCTTGCACCTGTTACCCCGGGGCGTCTGGATATTGGATAAGGCTTTTGCCACCTCCATAGAGCCTTTCGTAGGCAAGACTGAAAGGACTAATACACCACCCTACAAAACATAAGTGGAAAGAAACATAAGGGTAATGCTGACCAATGCCAGATGTGTAAACATCAATATGCATGCTCCCGAGCCCATCCCCAGTATGGAGAACATCGATGTCTGTGCAGTGACAGAAACCTGCTGCAAGCCTCCTGACAGCACACCAGCACTACCAGGTTATACCACATATCATGCGTTATGGACCCAAAACCTGGAACAAAACATAAAAGGAGGGTGAGTATCCATATTCAGCACAGACACCCATACGTCCAGGTAACTGACAATGCACAAGGCATTGGAGTCCACCCATATGCAACTAACCATAGGCAAGACTGCTGTACAGTCTGTAGCATGCTACAGACCACACTCTCACACACAGGAACCCCACCCAGCCATCCTGAAGACACTGGACAGTATGAATGTCCCACCAAATACCAAACAAGGTACTCACAAATTACCACATAGGTGGTAAACCATTATGTATGGAAGGAGTAATCAGGGACCTAGGGGCACAAGTGGACAGTAACCTGTTATGTGACACTCACATTGCCAATGTGGCTAGGAAGACTGTCTATATTGGACACCGTATCATGAAAGGATTCACATCTACGTCAACAAAGGTCATTGTGCCCCTATACTGTTCTCTTATCAGACCCATAATCTAGTACAATGCCTCATTTGGGACGTACCTTACCTGACACCTGCAGCAGTTAGAAAGACCTCAAAGGTACCTCACCAAGAGGATAAAGGGTCTCAAATATATGTCATATGCTGCCTGGATGTAGACACCCCAGCTGAATGAAGTCACATACTGCCTACACAGAGGCATTGTATGTCTGTTGTACAAGGCCATGTCCAACACAGGAGTAATGGACATGCTCCACCCCAGAAAACTCAAAGCCATCGGAGCTGTGAGAGTGAGATGTCAACCTCAACACATAATGAAATAGGATGTGCTGGAGGGACAGATACATAACCCAGAGGCTCCCCACACCCTGGAACAGAATCTCACTCCATGTTAGGCAGAGCCCCTCACTGACACTCTTCAACAGGAATCTTGCCAAGTGAATGGATGATCGTAGAGTTACACTGGGGGTCTTCACTGTGTCACTTCCAGACAGAGGCACAGCAAAGCAAATCATAAATGGCCATAATATTCACATAGCAAGGGGTGGTGAAAGCCACACACACTCTGGCTAGTCTTACAAATGCCCTAGGGTGGATAGCCTAGTATGAACCTATGAACCTATGAAGATACAAATTGTACAGGACACTAAGGATAATCCCAAGGCTTCCACAACTGATGGTAGGAACCATGTTGGGAATTCACAGATATGCTCTGAATCACACAAATATTACAAACAACATACCAAACACACACACACATATTGCCAACATACATCCTGACAGGTGCAGTGCAACCCCCTTCCCCCAGAATGCAAAATATCTATCCCAGCAGACTGCTGGCCCCCTGACATTGCAGATGCTGAGGTAACAGCCAGCATCTACAAAGCTAAACACACAGCAGCAATGGTATGAGATGGTGTCCAACATGGACTCCAAGAAGAATGGAATGCCAAGTCACACTACTGCTCAATGTCAGCCTTACCACAGGATATGTACCCAAAGAGCAGTGTACAACAACAGTGGTCCTTCTCAACAAAGGTGTTGCCTGAATGGATACTGAAAACTACCACCCCAGAATCCTGAGAAGCTCGGTCTGCACAGCTATGGAAAGGATCAGCATGTACTGCAGACATAAAGATATTGGGGGCCTACTGACACCGGACCTTACCCAGTGTGGCTTTCTTAAGTGCAGATCCTGCCCCTAAACATGTTTGACTCATTTGAAACAGTCATTAAGGTCATTGATGAGGGCAATGTGGTCCACACAGTGTAGCTGGACCTTGCAAAAGCTTCTATACAATACCCTACATATTCATTATAGATATGCCCACCAGCTTAAATATAAACCCCTATGTCAGTAGAGGGGTTGCAAGCCAGACCAAGGACAGAACTGACATGGTCAGACATGCTGCAGCCATGTCAGACTACAAACCAGATATAACTGGCATCCCACAAGGCTTGGTCCTGGGACCTCCCTCGTTTGGTATATATGTCCCATAGGTACAGGCCAACATGGAAGGACTGTGTCTGAAGATGTTTGCAGAGGGCTACAAACTGCCCACCATATCTGACCCTCCAGCTGACACAAGCATCCCACAAAAGGGCCACATAGAAACAGACAACTGGTGCCATAGCCATGTCAGCAAGCTAATTGCAGAAAAGTGTATAGTCAACCCCCGTGGATATACAGTAAGTGCCCACCAATTACCACATAGGTGTTAACCCATTACATACTTAACATGTAATGAGAGACCTGGGGACACAAGGTGATAGATATCCTGCATTGGACAAACATGTGGCTGTAGTGTTTACAGAAACATACCATATACCCACCTAATTATGAAGGTTGTCAGATCTAGATAAGGGGAGGTCATTGTGGCTCTGCAGTCATCCTTCATCAGCGTTACAATTGACTACAATAGCCCCTGTGGGATGTACCTCAGCAGACACCTCCATCAACTGTAAAGTCCCCAACAGTACCTCACCAGGAGTATCAAAGAGCTTGCACAGATGCCGTGTGTTGCCTGATTAAACAAACTGCAGCTACACACACTGCCATACTGCCCACCCAGAGGCAAGCTGTGCCTGATGTATAAAGCCATGTCCAAGCTGGAATCAATAAACATGCTGCAACTTGTACAATCTGAATGGCAGTGAGCTATGCACATGACAGACCTGAACCCCAGCACTGACATACATAGGACAAGCTGTACTGCATGATCCATAACACAGAAGCCACCCCCACTGATGAGTAAACTCCCTGTACAGGCTATCCATAGAGTCACCCATCGATCCTTCTCAAGAGGAATTTTGATGAGTGGATGGGAGATGGTAGGTTTACCCTGGGTATCACTGTTATGTCACAGGTAGACAGAGATACAGTATACTAACCATGATATATGTCATGGCAAACTCCACTTACAATGTGTGTCGAAGGACAAACACACTCTCCGACTAGCATTAGAAATGGCCTAGGGCACATCGCTAGTGTTTGCAAATGTACACCTATGTTGTGGAATACACTACCAATGTTGGACAAGCCTGGTTTAAGTAGTTCATATCTGAACATAATGCAACATGGTCAGATGTGCACAACTGGCCCCTAACCAGGCTGTTGTGCTCACTATGGAAATGTAAAGCAGTGATAGGACTAAAGCCAAGGATACTGTCCACCACAGTCAAAGTACTGAACCAGTACACTATATGGTACTACAGTGTTAGGTCAGTATGAAAGGATGTTGACAACTGTATGTAAAGTATCCCATGCAAATCCTGCAGGCACAGTATAATCCCTGTTGTGTTCACACACAAAGCAGTTGGACAGTAACTACACAACATGACACACAACACACAACCATAAATGGGAGATATTTGTTGAAGTTCACACTCATCCACAAATGTGGTGGGCTGCAGAGTTCAACATATGGAAAGCTCACACTGGGCATGCTCACACACTTTGATAAATGAGACAAATGTCAGACAACATGCCATGGGAAGGCTGAACTGGGCATGCTCACACACTTAGGCCAAATCTCAGTTTAGCAGTTGGCCACACATAGCTGGTATTTTATGCGTGTTATTCCAGGAACCAACCACATTACAGCAATCTGCCCAGTGCACACAGTTAAATTACTATAGAGACATACGTGATATAGTGGATCCTTCCCATATGCAAACATCTTCCACAGATACACAAGTTGTTCATACAAACAGGGAATGCTATGGCAATAAAGACCTGCAAACAGTCTATCAGCAACAAATAATGTGCATTTGACAATTAAACATATGGGTGTAGAGGTCAACACTAGGCTGTTTGCCCTAGGGAATGACAGCTTAGCCAGAGTGTGCTTGGCATCTGCCTCCCCACAGGATGCACATTCCCCTTTCTAAACACTGATGATGTCAGCACCCTATCAGTACAGCAGGAGAAGGGAAACTTCCTAGTAATGTGAATAGCGCACTCCGCTAATGCATCCATCATGAGTGTCATAATATGGTTAGGTCGGGGTTTGAATCCTGCAAATGCTCAGTGTGGGTGTGTTTGAGTGGGGTCGGTGTGAGTGCAAGTCTGTGTGAGGGAAATGTCTGTTTTGGCAACTGGGAAAACACACTACAGGATGCACATTCCCCTTTCTAAACACTGATGATGTCAGCACCCTATAAGTACAGCAAGAGAAGGGAAACCTCCCAATAATGTGAATAGCACGCTCTGCTAATGTGTCCGTCTCGAGTGTCATAACATAGTTAGGTAGTGGTTTGAATCCTGCAAGTGTGTGTGTTTGGATGAGGGGGTTAGTGTGTGTACAATTTTGTGTGAGGGAAATGTCCCTTTTGGCAACTAGGAGAACACACTACAGGATGCACATTCCCCTTTCTAAACACTGATGATGTCAGCACCCTATAAGTACAGCAGGAGAAGGGATGCCTCCCAGTGATGCAAATAGCGCACTCTGCTAATGCGTCTGTCTCGAGTGTCATAACATAGTTAGGTAGCGGTTTGAATCCTGCAAATGGCAAGTATGTGTGTTTGGATGAGGGGGGTTAGTGTGTGAGGGAAATGTCCCTTTTGGCAACTAGGAGAACACACTACAGGATGCACATTCCCCTTTCTAAACACTGATGATGTCAGCACCCTATAAGTACAGCAGGAGAAGGTATGTGGCATGGACAATGACTGAGTCATATGTGTCCATGCCTCTGACTGACCTGTATGCTTGTGTTATGTGGTGGACCATAGTGCCCCACGGGCATATTACTGTGACCTTCACCTTGTCCAGCCTGGTGAGCGTGACCTCACTGTACCAGACAATAAAGGTACCTAACACAACTGTGGCAGGTGTGTTGTCTAGCCGTACAGGCTGTGACTGTTTGACACACAGGATTTGTGTGCTATGTGTTATGCGTGATGTGTTCAGGCATAACGTATGCCTGTGTGCCAGCTGCAGAGGTGTCTGCCGCTCATGCAGGATGCTATTCTTAGGCTCCACGAATGGCCCAGTGTGTTCACGTGCTTGTATTGCTGTCAGTGTAGGTCTACATCAGATTGGTATTGTAGTCACTGTAGTATTTCATGCCACCTGACAGGTTATGCCAGTACTGGGTTCAGAGTGCTTAGTCCCCAGGGGAGAGGGTTGACTGTGTACATGTGGCAGCTGTGACATTGCCACATGACCCACATATTCCACAACTGTACCATAGAGGTGACTGACAACTGACCTTTGCACATGCTACCATAGTATTGCGATTGCCATGGTGATTAACAGCACATAGGGCCAATGGAGAACAAGGTACATAGGTTCATAGGTTCATAGTTTCATACTAGGCTATCTGCCCTAGGGCATTTATGAACCTAGCCAGAATGTGTTTGGCTGTCGCCATCCATTGTAAATATATCTTGCCATGCCCTTTTCTGAGGTTAGTATACTGTGCCTTTGTCTAACAGTGACACAGAAGTGATACCCAGGGTACACCTACAATGTCCCATCCACTCATCAAGCTTCCTCTTGAAGAGAGTCAATGTGGGACTCTGCCTAACCTGGACTGGGATTTTATTCCAGAGTGAAGTGAGCCTCTGGGTTATGAATCTGTCCCTCCAGCATGTCCTATTTATTTCAGTGCTGAGGTTCAAGTCTCTCAAGCATGTAGCCTGATGGGATTTGGATATTCTCAGGTGCAGCATGCCCATTAAGTCTGGGTTTGACATGGCTTTATACATCAGGCACAGATCGCCTCTGAACAGGCGGTATGCCACTGAGTAGAGCTGGGGTTTCTTTAACCGGCCAGCATATGGCATCTGTTTGAGCCTTTGATCCTCTTGGTGAGGTACTTTTGGGGTCTTTCCAGTTGCTGCAGGTGTCTGGTAAGGTACATCCCAACAGGGGGATTGTACTCAATTATGGGCCTGATGAGGGATGAGTAAAGAGGCACAATGTCCTCTCCTGATCTAGATGTGAATCCCTTCATGATGGGGTGGGCTATATAAAATGTCTTTCTAACCACTTTGGCCACGTGGTTGTCAAATGAGAGATTGCTATCAACTTGGGTCCCCAGGTCCCTAATTACTTCTTCTGTACTTAATGGATTACCACCTATGTGGTACTTTGTGGGCACTTTGTTTTTGCCAAAGGGGATGACTATACACTTTCTTGCATTCAGCTTGAGGCCATGGCTCTTGCACAAGTTGTCTGTTTCTATGATGCCCTTTTGGATGATGCTTGTGTCAGCTGGAGAGTCGATTATGGCAGCCAGTTTGCAGTCATCTGCATATTTGGTCAGCCACAGTCCTTCCATGTGGGCTTGTACCTCCGATAAATATATATCAAACAAGAGAGGTCCCAGGACTAAGCCTTGTGGGACACCACTTGTAACTGGTTTGGAGTCTGGCATGGCTCCAGCAATTCTAACCATGTGGGTTCTGTCCTTGAGCCAGTGTGCAATCCATCTAGTGACATAGGGGCTTATATTTAAGCTGGTGAGCTTCTCTAGAATGCCCAAGTGTGGTATTGTATCGAAGGCTTTTGCGAGGTCCAGGTAGGCTGTGTGGACCACCTTCCCCTCATCAATGGCCTTGGTGACTGTTTCAAAGAAATCTACCAGGTTTGAGAGGCAGGATCTGCCCTTAACAAAGCCAAACTGGGTATGATCCAGTGTCTGTTGGTCCCCAATATCTTTATTTATGAGGTCCATGATGATCCTTTCCATAGCTCTACAGACCGAGCTAGTGTGGCTTATGGGGCAATAGTGTCCAGGATCCTATGAGGCACCACCTTTCTGTAGAGGGACCACTGTTGCTGTACACCACTCTTTGACCACATATCCTGTAGTAAGGCTGGGATTGAACAGTAGTTTTATGTTTGGTTGTAGCTCTTCTTGGAGTTCATGTAGGACACAGCCTGGGACACTGTCTGGTCCCATTGATGCAGTGTGTATTGCTTTGGAGAGGGCGGCTCTTACCTGAGCATCTGAGACGTCAGAGGGGCAGCACTCTGCTGGGATACATATTTGCCCTTTCGGTGTGGAGGGGGGAAGAGAAGTTTGTGCTGAACCTGTCAGCTAGAATGTTGGCAATGTCTGTGGGTTTGGTGTTTTTATTGACATTTTGGACTACGTCTGAGCATATCTGGGTATTACCACCCAGGTTCCTAACATAACTGAAGAAAGCCTTGTGATTATCCTTAGTGTCCTGTGCAATTTCTCTGAAGGCCTTAGACAATCTTATGAGTGCCTGTAGTTATTTGCTAATACTGATCAGTGATGCCTTCCCTTTTTGGGATTTTGCTGTATCATTTAGTAGCTTCCTCCTTCTATTGTGTAGTTTGTTTAAGGCTGGGGTCCACCAGACAGGACATCTGCCTTTGGAGGATTGGGTCTTGGTTTAATTCGGGATCACATGATCCATGCATTCCTGAAGGTGTCCATAGAATGCGTTTATAGAATCTGGCGGTCTGGTCTGCGGTTTCCACAGGCCAGGGCTTTGAAGGTTTCCACCTCAGTTTTGAGGAGTGTGAATTTGCTTTAGAAGTTGTTCACTGTGGTGTTCTGGGCAGGGGTGGGCGGGTTGTGAATATCCAGTGAGATTAGTTCATGGTCTGATCTTACCAGTGGGGATACACTTCTGGTCTGGAGCATAGAGTCCCCATGTTGATAATGATCAGGTCCAGTATGTTTCCCCTTCTTGTGGGAGTGGTAACAAGTTGTTCCATAGCATTTGAGCTCATATATTCTAGGAATCTTTGGCCTAGGGTGTTGGAGCTAAGAGTCATGCTCCCAGTCTATGTTTGGGTGGTGGCGTAAGCTTCAATGTAATGGTGTTTGGAAAGACCTTCATATTTCCACTGTTCTCAGGAAGGCCGGAGTGCAGTTCTTAGGGTTTGGGAGGGTGGTCTGTAGCAGGCTATAACCTGGAAGGCCCTAAGGTTTCCCATTGTTAGTTGCACATGGATAGTCTCTGATGCTTGGTGCTTTGCCCACCAACCTAATCTTTTAGAAAAATTTTTTTTTCCCCCCCCCCCCCCCCCCCCCCCCCCCCCCCCCCCCCCCCCCCCACCCCCCCCCCCCCCCCCCCCCCCGCCCCCCCCCCCCCCCCCCCCCCCCCCCCCCCCCCCCCCCCCCCGCCCCCCCCCCCCCCCCCGGGGGGGGGGGGGGGGGGGGGGGGGGGGTGTGGGGGGGGGGGGGGGGGGGGGGGGGGGGGGGGGGGGGGGGGGGGGGGGGGGGGGGGTGGGGGGGGGGGGGGGGGGGGGGGGGGGGGGGGGGGGGGGGGGGGGGGGGGGGGGGGGGGGGGGTTGGGGGGCCACCCAAAATTTCCACCCTTTTTTTCCAAAGTTTTAAAACCCCTTGGGGCCCCAATTCATTTTGCCCTATTTTAATACATTCATTACCTTATCCCTGTGCTACCTTTTTTGTTTTTTGCCCCCCCGCCCCTTCCTTGGTTTTAATTTTTCCCAAGGGGGTAAAAAAAAACCCCCCAAAAACTTTGCAAATGAAAAAAAAAACCAAAGCTAAAAAGTTTAAAACCCAGGGCTTGAAATTTTAAGGGTCCAAAAAAAAATTTTGTAAAAACAAAAACAAGCCTTGGTTTAACCACCTTTTCCGGGGAAAAGGTAAAACCACTGCAAATTTTGAAAAAAAAGGCCATTTATGGCCCCAAATTGGGTAAAATGGGGAAATACACAGGTCAGATGGCTAGGGTCCAGTCTCAGCGCACACAAGTGTACAGACCATGTACTGTCAGGATGTACAATAACTGGATGGAAACCCATGTGCTCATACCTGCAGTAATACACATGTCAAATAACAGACACTGAGCCTTCACTCAGTGGTTCCGTACTTAGTAGGATGTATGCTACCTGGCCTGCCACCACAGTATCCCTGACATGTATGGGGACTCTCCCTCCTGTGACAGTTAGTTTTGTGTGTTGGGACTGTCTAGCATGGTATGAGATGTGAGCTTGCAGTGCTAGGGTGCTCCTGTGTGTCCTGTACCAGTTGTGTAGTACTGCACACATATCAACAGCCTCAAACATCCGCATTGCAGAGTCCAGTGTGGGCAACATGCCACTTGCAGTTTACATGTCCATCATTGCGTATTAATACATTCATTACCTTATCCCTGTGCTACCTATGTATGTAGCCTTCTGTTGACATCCTTACCACCAGTATGCCAACATGTGCAGATGATACACTATGGTACTTACCATGGGTATAGACAACAGTACATGACAATCACACCCTTACTGCATCAGGCATGCTGTGATATACCCACAATTATTCCAGCACACAGTACTGTTAACAACATGATACTATTACTACACGTCTATGTAGTCACCCTGTGCATCAGCAACATGTTAACCTGTACATGCACTGATGTTACAGATTGCAGGAGGTGGCACAGTTTCATCATATGCACAGGGTGTGAACTTGGTATGCCTGAGTCAGCCACCGATACCACCGATTGACATGTATGTGTATGTGTATGTGTGTTGGTGAGGGACAGCAGTACAAGGTGGGGCAATGTTGATGCAGTGTGTGCATGTATGCGGTAGCCCTAGATGTTGTCAATTCGCATGTGTGTATGGATACACACAGTTCCACCTCATGGCTGCCATATACTGGTGTTTGTGGACAGCCACAGACTGTACCTGCCAGGTCATACAGATCAGTGTCTCTGGCCACGGACACGGTACCTGTGCCTTGCAGGGGTGCTACAGACCGTATCCGGTACCAACCCAGACTGGGTGCTGTCATCAGAAGCAGGTGTTCTTTGACTGGACACAGATCCCTGTCGGGCCTGGCCAGAGCCACGTGCACGTCGTCTCCTGGGGCAGTCTGATGACAACACAGACCCAGCATTGCTGGGGCTGCTGCTGGCACTATGGGGGTGGCCGTGGCCCTGTTGTCATCCGCGACAACTGCCAGCTGCTGCTGTTGCTGGCATACGCCCACGTCAACGCCTCAACCGTCCACCATCGCCCTGGCTCATGGACATGTAGTTGTGGAACCGGTCTAATATGTCCCCACAACGTCTGTCTATGAAATCGGTGAAATTACAGATGGCAGCCACAATGTCACGCATACTGTCAGTCATGGCTGTGCGACATGCTGTCAGCTCCCTCAGACCCTATCTGGTGTACCGTTCCATACGTGACTGTGCCTGCATGACAGCCCAAAACATAGCTGAGATTGTAAGACCTCTGTGGGCACGTCTGACAGGGGCAGTATGCCCACGGATGTTCCCACGAGAACCCCTGGACATCTATCTGTGTGGTACCATCTCAGGGCCTTGCCCATGGCTGCTGTGTGGGGAGGCATGTGCCACAGATACCACATTACCCTGGTCAATGCCCACTGTATGCTGTCCATCACCTAGGGACATTGGTGACAAAGGGTGTATTGGCAGGATAACTGTGCACATTGATGGGGTTGCCAGCTGTGTACTGTCAATCGGCTGACCAGTGATGGACCCTGGCATACCTTCCTGTGCCATTACACAGATGTCATCATTATTAGTACCCATGGCACCTGATTCAGGTTCCCTGCTGCATGACACCAGAGCAGCACCAGAACCTGTGGGAGGGAAACAGGAAACACAGTTTACAATGTCTACACATTACTAGTGATGCACACATCCACACATGCACAGGTCCAGACATGCGCACATGCGCACATGCACACATGCACACATGCACAGGTGCACACATGCACAGGTGCACACATGCACACATGCACACATGCACACGTGCACAGGTGCACACATGCACACATGCACACGTGCACACATGCACAGGTGCACACATGCACACATGCACACATGCATGGTGCACATGCACGCGTGCACACATGCACACATGCACAGGTGCACACATGCACACAGCACACATGTGCACGTGCATGCACACATGCACACATGCACACGTGCACACGTGCACAGGTGCACAGGTGCACACATGCACACATACACACGTGCACACATGCACACATGCACACGTGCACAGGTGCAAACATGCACACATGCACCAATGCACACAGTTGCACACAATTGTACACTACTCAGTATGCATGATATCAACACACAGACACAGACACACCTGCATGCATACAAAGAGCACTACTAAGTGAGCCTAATATTACTATTACTATCAGGACTATTACAGGTATTGTTAATACACACTCACCAGCATGGATAGGCTGCATTGCTGTTACACCGGAGGGACCTGCAGAAGTGAGGAAACTAATGTCAGTGGGCACAACTGTGCCGTTGTTGCTGAGTATGATACAGGTCAGTAGTACAACAGTCGCCTTTCACAGGTCAGCTGCTAATATTGAGGATATCACACTTGCACATTAAATACTATGATGACAGCTACAAACCAAGGACACACCTCACACATGAATTAACTACCAGTGTACACAACAGTCAACTATACATATGGCATATTACCTGCACGCTCATAGTCTTGCTGCTGTGTGGCTCTAGCCTCCATCATAATGCATGTCTGCTGCTTTTGTTGTTGTTGGTGGACTGGAGCCACTACACTCATGAGTAGTCCCTCCAGTCTGGTGAGTGGGGGATGTGTAGCCACCCCACCACCTGTGGCGACCTGTTGCCTGTGGATATCCGACACACGCTGACGGACATTTCTGATTAAATCACTGCAGTAATGTCGTACCTGCTCATATGTCCTATTATGCGTGCCTATGTCATTTACCCGACGGACCAGGTCTTGCCACAGTGCAGCCCTCTCCTGCTGATTCTGGCTGGTGCAGGGAAAGAGTATTGCATAATCCCGCACCAGGCTCTGGTGTATCTCCTCATCCTCAGCTGCGGCGTAAGCAGGATTTTGCAGGTGAGCCATGTACCTGAAAAAGAAAATAACCTGATATCAGCAATATATGTCAGCAGAATTTGGCACACATACTACACATGCTACTCAACTGTTATGATACAACATATCTCACATATATAGCATCTGTCTGTCTATTGGTGGATACACATGTAAATGGTCAGGTATCAGTGCTCAGCCAGCAACTGTGCAACAGTACCTGGCACACTCCATACGACATACTACCAAACCCTAGCAGTCAGAACACTGATTCAGGTCCAGAGCACCTCCTCACTCTGGGGGGTTGTATCTAGGTACCGTATGGCCTACATCATCAACTACTGTGAGCTGACCACACACTAATTGCCCTAGATATACATATCCCACCTCCACCACCAGCACAAACGACTATAGTGAATAACATTGCAGATGCAAACTTTACACTTTGTAACAGTGACATGGTATCCTTTCAGCCCACTGGGCCAGTGGAAGACACAACCCACAATGCTGACCCCTACACAAATGCTTTCTACGGACATCTCTGAGAATGCATGGATCATGCAATCCCATATATGACCAAGACACTCTCCACAAAGGGACAGCATCCTGTCTGGTGGACCCCAGCCATAGACAGATCGTATTACAAAAGATGGAAGCTACTGCAAGACAGAGCATGATTCCATAAAGGGAAGGCATGTCTGAGCAGCACTAGTAAGGATCTATTTCCCTCATACAAACATCCATGGGCAACACTAGCCTGACTACAGGATATGTACCTGTACACTGGCGCACAGCAGCAGTGGTTCCACTCCACGAAGGAGGCACCTCAACATACCAATACAATACAACACAATACAATACATTAAAATACAATACTATACAATATGCTATTGCCCCTGGGACTACAGCAGCATACTGTTCTGCTACCCTGACTATTGTGGCACATGTGGTGTGATGGTACCTGCTGCTGTCACACAGTTACACAGAGTGACTCATATGGCATATTACCTATCTGACTAACATTCAGCAGTGGTATGTGTGACATGTACTCATGGGGAGTCTTGCTTCTTAACACTGTGTGGTTTATTGCAGGGTATGTCTTATCTGTGGGTAGGAACCTTTACCTCCACATGTGCTCTCTATTGCAGTGGCATGGACGACACACAGCAGTCATTTAGGTTGTGGATGGTGTGAGGTGTTACTATGGTTTTTGGACATCTTTCATGGGTGTGACTTACGTATGTAAATCCAGGAGTGGTAACCTCTATGTGGGTAGTATGTGTGTACTCTGTGGTGTTGTCAGTCACTGTGCATTGGTAATGTGTTTGAGTGCATTGTCACAGTGTTGTACATGTCACTGTGTCCTTCTCCATATCTGTAGCTGTCATGTGAGGTACATACCATGGCATCCATTATGTGTTGTGGAGAGGTACACTGACGTACATGTCCATAGCTGACACACCATGTCTGCTGACACATACCATGTGCAGGTATTCCAGGAATATGTGCCACTGTGAATATCATTGGGGGGACTATTGTACACATTTATGACCCTGTTCACCCCTGACACATGCAGTGGTGGGCAGCCAATCACATATCTGGTGGTTACTGGTGTAGGTGATTTGAAATTGGGTATGGTACTCCAGTTTTGACACTGGTGTTCACTCCATGCCTTTGTCACCAGGCACCTGTTGCAATACATCTGTACACATGTGCTTCACTCAGAATATATATACATCTCTCTCTCTCTCTCTCTATATATATATATATATATATATATATATATATATATATATATATATATTTATATGTATATATATATATATATATATATATATATATATATATATATATGTCTGTATACATATGCACATATATATATTGATGTACATATATTGCTATAGATATGGGAGAGGGGGGCACAGAGGGGTGAGAGTGACAGAGGGGTGGGACAGGGGTGTTGAGGTCGTCATATACAGTCATACCTGTAGATAATCAGATCAGTCTGTCTATGTATATATATCTCCATATATCTATATCTGTATGTGTGTATTACATATATATGTTTGTACATATTCTATCTATCTACATCTGTCTACGTATTCCTACATCTCTCTCTATGTATGTATACATATATGCATATTATATATATATATATATATATATATATATATATATATATATATATATATATATATACATACATACATGCATATTCTGACATACATACATATCCATATGATAGACAGGTATATCAACATGTTTGTCTACCATACTGTATACACACACTAACATACTGCTAGACATACATAACTGTGAAACCTACTTTGTACATTGCACTACAACCTACAGTCAACCTACATTGATATGTGCACATAGATGCTCTCACATACAAATGTATGTACAGCCTTCACTGATAGTTGCTGTATGTCCCCTGCCCTTTGCACATCTTCATATACATATGGATACAGACCAATGACACATATGGAGGGTTCACAGTATGTAGACCTTTATAGTATTACTTTACATTACCTGTGTTTGTCACAGCTGCTTGTGTTGCTGTCTGGTTTTGTGTCCTGCTGCTCCACTTGCCAGTTGTCAGCTTTCAGGTGGCTGTTGCTGAACAGTTTTGTTTGTGTCTGTTTAATTTCGTTTTTCTCTGTCTCTGTCTCTCTCTCTCTCTCTGTCTGTCTCTCACCTCCTCCTCAGGGTGCAATGAAAGTATTGCTTGTGTGGACTAGGAGCACAGCATACTTTTGTAGGTATCTGCATATGTCCATGTGATGGCCTTTGCACCAATTGTTAGCCAGCATTTGCTAATTGCATGCAGCCAGTTGTGTACTGATTGCAGTTCTCACTGTGATTTCAGAACAGTGCTATAAAAAGGTATGTGAGATAGGCGTAGCCCTTTCAGATTTTAAGGGCGGGAACCATGCTGGTATGCTGTGGACAATGTTCTGTGAGTGTAAAGGTTGGTATCTCTCTCATATTTCCAGCTGTGTTGTAGATTAACATTCCTCCATTCATTTCTCCAGTTTCCTGTACTAATTGTGTATGTACACTGACACCTACGACTACTACTACAGTTAATGTGTGTGTGTGTGCTTCCCTTGCACTTTTTCTTGTACTTTGTTGCTATGGCTTCAATATTTGCCATTTACAGTCACTACGTGTATGCCTGCTAGGTGTCCTGACTGTAGTGTGCTGCTGTGGCTTTCCTATTTTTCATGTACATTCACACCTTAGAATGCTTGCTATATCTGCTAGGGTGTTACAGCATGCAGTGTGGCCTGGCCATGGTGTGGGCCTTGACATCTATTAGGGTTTTTGAGTATGCTGCTGAGCAGGCCCCAGAGACTCTCAGGTGCATCTGTTATCTGCCTCATGGAATGGTACATATCAGTGGGGTACACCCATTAAATTGTCTGTATGCTGCCATGCAAGTGGTGCATACTTTCAGGACTCCATAGTTACCATTGCATGTGTTGTAACACCTTTCTGCCTACTGTTTGTACATTTCACATGGAGTCTGTGGGGCATCCCTGTAACTCATTCACTGTTGCTATGTCTAGGCTCTTAACTATTCAAATATGATGGTGTCAGACCTCTCATGTGTACAAATATTTGCAGGTTGTCCACATTTCTGCCTCATATTTTGGTCAATATCTCATGCACAGCTTTTTTCTGGCAAATCACTCTGGGCTCAAGTCAGAATATAGTGACAAACATTCAAGTTTCAGACTTCATACCCTTCCAAACATCCCACAAAATGCACAACCTGTTACTCTCTGAACTGACTGAGTTTGTTGTAACATTATTTGTAATGTGTCCCTGGTTTTGGCCCTTTGCTCCACATATTTTATTACTTGGTCCGGGTGTGTTCCTGTAAGAGGTTGTGGGGTATGGGCAGTGATTATCCTGCTGTGAGTATGTGTGTGGCTTGCAAGGTGCTACAGTGACATTATTACCTACTAGCTACCAACTAGCATGGCTGTTTCTGTTCACACACTACTATTATGGAAATCCAATAGTTTTGACAGTAATTCTAAATGACATGCTTTGTGTACTACACATCCTATATTCCCTTTACATTCATTCCTACTATTACATGATATATTTATTTTAGCACAATGTTCTTGCATAACAGTCATGGCTTCGTGGTAAATCATGCAGACTACTGTTTCCAAGGTCCTGGGTTTGGTACTGCCAGTGGGATTTTATTTTGCTTCTGAACTGACTACAGGACCTGTCAATCAAAGTGACTAAGGCACTTTTAAGCAGTTGTAACTGGGTTAGCGCTGGTTTGCGCGGAGCTCACGCATGCGCACTGGCGTTTAGCTCCACGCACACATGCGCACACCCGCTTACAACCGCTTAAACATGCTTACTCTTGCGCACACCCGCGCTATTTTCTTTGAAAGAAATGAAAATGGGGAGAAAGGAAAGTGGTGAAAAAGGGGTCACAAAGAGGGTAAGACAGTACGGAAACAAGCTTGGGTTTTGCAGGAGGGATGTAGGTAAGGCCCATAGCTGCCCATTTCTTCATCAGCAACAGCTGTGCATATGTTTGTAATTTGTTGTGACATTAGATACCTTCCACCCCTGAGAGAGGTGTAAGGACAACAATAATACTTGTTGTACAGCCAATTGTAATTGATAGTTTCCATGTCCAGCAGACATGTGTGCGGAATGGGCAGCTATGTATGGGGCATAAATTTTGTGGGTACAGAGTGCCCTTTTTTTTTTTTTTTTTTTCAGGTGAGAGTGGTATGTCAGGTGAAGGAAGTCGGTATAGCTGGGGAGGTAGGTTGGGTAGGTCAACAGACAAGACAAACAAGACGCATACAGGGGCGGTGTATGACACATGTGGGGGGTTACACAATTGACGGGGACGAAGGTTTGGACATCCAGAGCCCATGAGCCCACAGATGGCAACAGTGGAACTGATATCCCCACCCATGGGCAGTTGCCACTGTTCCTTCACTGCCCAGGACTGGGCTGTGCTGGGGGCTGTGTAGGCCGGGCAACAGGCATGCCCGTAAGTTGTGCCACCTGTGCCTCAAGCTGGCGTAGGGGCTCAAGAACAGAGTCCCGGATCTCCCTATGCACCACAGTCCGGATGCTATGGAGGGTGAGTGGTGGTTCTCCTCCGGCCACGCTTGCAGAGGGGGGACAGGCCCCATCTCCTGCAGCACTTCCACCCACAGGTGGCACAGGGCCACCGGAGGAGGGTCCAGACTGGGCACTAGTGCCAGGTGCACTCGCCAGCTGAGGTGGGAGAGGTGGGTCCGCTGGAACCCGCCTTCCCTGTCGTTCTATGTTTTGCATTATGTCATGACAGTTTGGGTTAGTAACATACAATACCATTCGCAATTAGTTGTAACAGCATGCATTAGTATTCCCATTAACCAAACACCCAGATATTCACACCATTGAACAGCGAGCATAACACATGCATAATTTGAACAGCAATACACAGTCCAACAACATGCAGGGTTGATTGATGGCAACAGGCCATCTGGCATTTTTTATTGTTTTGTTACCTCACATTTCTTCAAAATAAATGGACTATTTCATTACATTTTACATAAAATGTGATTTTATATGTGTACATGTTTGTCAGGGACTTGTTTCGTTCATATTTTGCTAAAAATAAAAATTGGTGTTGTGGGGGCTCGAACCATGAATGCCTGCTCTTCAGCTGACATCTCTACCGCTACACTATTGCTTCTTGGCTTGCTTTGCATATTTAGTTCTTATATGCTTTCCCACTGACTGCTAACTGTAGCTGCGCTATGGGCACGCCCGCGCAAACGAGCGCACTCACGGGCAAACATCTTTACGTTTAAAAAAATTTATAACATGTTCATTTATATATTTTCTGTTCATAGTCTGTGGGGGCATGTGTTGTGTTGTGTTTATTCACATTTCCATGGACTCTTTCGTGGGTGTTTACTTTGGGCACTTTTACTCTTCTGGGGGCGTGTCCGCTTACAGGGCTCGGCCTATGGACACGCCCCCTACTGCCTTACACGGACCGTGTTAGCCTTAGGTGTGATTCAGCATGCTCTCATGAATATGCAGAGCATGCTGACATCACTCCATTTAACTGCAGCCTCCGTGTAAGAGTTATAACTCTTACACGGAGGCTTCATGAATCCTGCCCGGTATCTTTCAACTGCTTTTATATATCCAATATGTATACAATTTGTTAGCAAATTATTAGATTATTATTTTATTAGTTGAATTTACAAGTACCTTTTTATCATTGTGTTTTTTTAGATTTTAAAGATTTTTGTACTTTACAGCTTTAAAATGTGTTTAAATGTTTTTGATTGATTCAATTAGGCTATTATTTAATGACACCTAGGGTCATATGGTATAAATAGGGGGCTTTTTGTTTTTCTGGGTTGCATCTGATGAAGTATTTTCATGAAAATGTGTATGAATTAGGGCGTTTATGTGTATGTTGAAGCTGTTTGTGTTTTCTATCAATAAAATCACTCTTGGTGTGTGCTTTGGTGAACCTTGGCTTTTGTTGGAATTATTAGTTCTGTTGGACCAAGGTTTTCCCCGTTTATTTTACATTTCTGAAAATATGCAACTTGTTTTTCTTTTCATTCAGAATAGGATAGGATTACTGTCATGCTGCCATGTGTTGAGGCTTTTCATCATACCAGATAATAGCAAATTTGCATGATATACGAGTATGGAATTATTTGCTTATAGAATCATCCATACTCCATCATTGTGTTCGTGCATCCACCCATAACCCCTTTTCCCATTTTTAAACATGGGGCTGAGGTGCCACTTCAACAGTTAGAATCATCTAGAGCCAAGGTTCACACCTCTGGGTGGCTAGCCTTGCCACGGCTGTTCTTCCATACTATACACTCAGATGTATGGCTGATTTAGACTTCCCAATCCACTTATTGCTCGTCTTTGGAATGTGGAGAAAATGAAGAGCACCTGGAGGAATTCCACACAAACACAGGGAGGACATACAGACTCCACAGAGAAGGCACCCCAGCCAAGAATCAAACCAGAAAACCTCTTGCTGTGAGGTGACAACACTACCTACTGCGTCACTGTGCCTCTCACACACACTTTGTTCATGCATATGGTTTGCAAAAATTGAGAAGACTCCAAGATGTGGAATTGCTCCTTCTTAGACTCCTAAATTTGCTCTATTTGTGTGGGTTATGAAAGCCTATAGCTTACAATATAGCACTTAAGCAGCTTGAGAACCATAAGATTAATAATTGGCTGTGACCAGTATTATGAAAAGTATTCAACAGCATTGAAAAATGCTTCAAAGGGTTTAGGGAAGTTAAAAATCAAGATTTGTAGTGTGCAAGCATTTATCTTGGTTTATAGCAACAGTATCTATAAGTTTTAATAGAGCAGTGTGGATGCTATGACTAGGCCTAAAATCCTGGGGGGTGATTGCTGTATTGGTTTAGATAGATGTACGGGATATACATGACATTATTTTAGATAACTAGCTTAGGATAGTAATAAACCTGTAATCTTCTACCTTGTGAGGATCATCACTTTTTAATAGTGACATAACCTTAGGCTGTTGCCATATTTTGATAAAATAACCTTCACATATGCTCATGTTAGTAAGTTTTGCATGGGCTAGAGCAATGAATAGAGTTAGTTTTAAACATACTAGTGACAGACTATGATCTGTGAAACCAGATAGGGATTTCTTTATTGTAAATACTGTAGTTGCCACTAAGGTAAATTATGAATAATTCATGGTTAGGGCCAGTATAAACCTTGAGGGTTTGGAGAACTGAAGTCAAGTGATCAGTCATATCATGTGACCTTGTACAAAATGCACATATGATTTTGCATAACTTTCATAAAGAAATATGATATAAACCCAGAACAAAGTTAGTATTTAAAACGAATACCTTATTTATCAGTGCTTATCAATGTTGCTGTATAGGGCCTCACTTGTTTCAAAGAGCATACTTTTCTGATTGGTATTTATTGCTATTCTATAGCAAATGCGTACCAAGTAAAGGTTTTTCTAGTCATTATTTGCTATGCAGCAGGATTTCATACTGCAAAGTGACTGCTGTTAATGACAGCACTGGTATCAAGCATGTACTCCAAATAGGATATTAAGATCTCTCAGTAAAACAAGCTAGTTTTTATTAAGTCAGATAATTACTATGGTGATTCTTATACTGTGTTGCAGGTGCAAAATGCTGGAAATCTATAACAGATATTAGAATGATAACATTACACCCATTTCTAATATCTACTGGGATCTGCCATATTGTTAAGACAATGATCCAACACCAAGCAGTTAATTTTGTAATTAACATTCTCCCTTCTCTGATTTTATTTCATTACTAAAAGTACTAAGGAAATTGTGACAATGTTTTTTGTAGGAAAAGTATAAATATGTATATGCAAAATGTGTTTAATTACTGTTTGGTTGCTTTTATATCATTTATTTGCTCATATATAACACAAAACATATTGATTCATATATGTTTAATTTTGGAGCGTTTCTCCTTGGGACTCCCCTGAAAACAAACTCATCTTTCCCTCTTCTTATACTCACATAACTTCATGATGTGCTGCACCGCAGCTCCTGTAAGGAAACAACATCTGAAATATTGACATGGTGGTAACATAAAAATATGTTACAATACAACAAATCTGATACTTTAAGAAATGGAAACATGTCACATGATGAGCAGCAGTGAAAATGTAATCTGTTGCCGAAGGAAACAGCCAAAGAAACAGGATTTGGAACCCAAGTCATATTTCCATGAATTGTAAGACTCCCTTCCCAAACATGCTTCTTCAGAAACTCAATTTATCATTTCAGAAAAATTGATTCCAGTGAAAATGACTTGCACAGAAGTTCAGTACACTGGCTGCACCGGGCATTAAGGAAGCAGCAGCTGGCCTTAAGTGGGTACCTGCTCCTGCTCCTTAGCCCTTGTACAGGCATAAGTAAACAATATTTGTGATACCTTTTGTAGTGGGTTAGGGACTACAAAACCTTACAAAGATTATTCTACTTTTCACATCTGACCCTACTCATCTCTGAAGGTATGATACTTAAACACACTCAGAAAATATCACTTTTATAATGATGTTATATTCAGCATACCAGACAAACTGCAGTAATTTTGACTTTTCACAAACTCTGTTAGTGACCACTCCCCATACCGTCTTTCCGTCAAGTGTCATGAAACTAAAACTCTAATACTAACAAGGTCAGTCCCTGACTTGTGTTCAGATTTAATCTACTTATAGCTGGAACAGTTGAACTGAAATTCCTTTTATGAATGTAATGATCACATTTCCTCCCTTTCAGTGCTCTATAATCTTTTCAGCCCTATGCAGAACAAACTGTAACTCACTTAGGTTCAAGGATATCACACTTCCTGAATTTCCCCAGTGTTAATAACCAAAAAAGACAAAAAAACAAAAAAACAAAATGCAGACAATGCTTGGGTGGAAGAGCAGAATGGAAAATGACTTTTCAATCAAACCTAAATACAAAATATATTAGCAGCTAAAAATGACACAAGGATTAAAATTAACTCTGCAAAACATGAGCATGCAAACCACTTACCTAAGGCAGCCTAAACAATTTTGAAGGGCCATTATAAGCAGTGACATTGCTTTCACCATTACAATAGACTGCCAATTCACATATTTGGGATGTGAGAGGAAAATGTCAGGAAAAAATGTAGTTATAAAGGAAGACACAGATTCCAAAAGGAAGGCTTTCAGTCAGGCACCAATATAAAGAACCATGGGTTGTCACTCAGCAACACTAGCCAACATGCTACTGTGCCAGCCTTACAAAGGAAAAAAATTGTCTTATATAGCAGCATGTACAGATCAAACACTCAACGACATTGTATCATGATACTGAAAAGATACTTAATCCTTTACAAACATTGACTCGTCACCTTTTCCGCAGCTGGCTGACTACTCAATTCCTGCTCATTTTGGAGAATTGTGTGTGATTTAGAGTAAAAGGCTCTAGTATCTTCTCAAATAAATTTATTTTAAACTTCTGCACAGTGTGACTTTCTTGATTTAATGTACAATTTCCTCTGTAGAATGCAAGCTGGGTCTTTTTTGAGTGACAGCCTGCCCCCTTGCTTCATAACTTTAGGCAAGAGATCTTCCTAATGCAGCTTCATTAATAATTAGCATGTCTGTCAGAGAGACATAGGTTCATAGGTTCATAGGTTGGTACTGGGCTATCTGCCTGAAGGCATATATTAGCCCAGCCACATTGTGCGGTATTCACCGCCCCTTTAGCAGTTCCCTAGACCCTTGTACTAGCAGCTAGTATTCTTGGCCCCTATCTAGTAGTGCTGTTGGTGTGATCCCAGGTGTGAACTTTCTGTTACACATCCACTCATCAAGGTTCCTCTTGAAGAGTGATACTGAGGGGCTCTGTCTTATGTAGATCGGGACCCTGTTCCATAGTAAGGGAAGTCTCTGCAAAGGGAATCTATCCCTCCAGCATGTTCTATTCATTGTTGTGTTGAGGTTTATTTCCCTAGAGCGTGTAGCTCGAGTAGATTTGGTTTTGCTAAGATGGAGCATGTTCAACAATTCTGGGTTGGACATGGCTCTGTACGTTAGACAGAGATCGTCTCTGAGAAAGCGATATGCAACAGAGAACAGTCTTAGCATTTTCTTAGTATATGAAAAAAGACTTCCAACATAACCAGTTGCATTAAAAAATTACTGTTCCATATCTCCCTCGTGTCCTGTATAAAAATTCTAAAAAAATGCATTCATTAATAATTATTGCATTACCTTATCAAATACAGTCTTATTGCAAATTTATAACATGTTTTTTGACAGAACAAGGAAAAAACAAACCACAGGTCTGCAGAGACTCCGACTGTGATCTCCTGGATCAACCAAATGTACTTCAAAACAAAACAAAGTACTCTAAAAACATTTTATGATGAGCTTCTTCATTTTATTAGTAAAAACTTCTTCAGATAAGTTCATCAACATTTAAAAGCTGCCTATATAACCCTGCCTTGTCACATGACCTCAAGCCTCCTGACCTCACACAACAGATTTAGTGACAACACCTTAGTTACATGCAAAATAATATTCAACGGAAAACATACTTATAAGCATTTTTAAAACTTTTTTTGTGTAAAATGATTTTAAATATTAAAATATCCTTTGTATAAATATACCCCAGCATGACACAGATTTTATAACACATTTTATAACACATCCACAATGTTCATCTTTGCAGTGCTTTAATTTTTAATGAACAGCTTATGGAAGTTTGTTCATTTAGGCCTGGCCACATACTAGCATTTAAAGTCAATTGCCAGTAAAGTTTTCTTTTCTCCAATAATAGTGGCCAGGGTCCTCCCTGTTTATTGTTATTAACTTTCTCTAAAATGACAAACTTAAAATGATGTTCAGGGTGAGCTTTTAGGTGTTTAACCAGAGTGTTATTTTCATGTTTTCGTTTTAAGTCGTACGTGTGTTCATATATACAGCCTATGTTTTTTGACAGAACCATAACACCAGAATTGGCCTATGGAATCTACAAGGTGGAGGTGCAGCTAGGGTGGGATGAATGTGGTGCCTGCCTTGAGCATATGTTGTTAGGGGGCATGATTGGTAGATGCTGATGGGGCAATAGTGCAGTACTAATATTCAGCAATGAATGTTGATACTATATTTACAGTCATGACTGAAGCCTTAAATTGGAGATGGCATATATATTTTTTTTGTTTGGTGCTGAACTTAGAGTTAAGGTATGTGCCAAACTGGGGACCATTACAGGGTGTCAGACAATGTGGCTATGGTTCTAGCAGAAAGTGCATCTATGACCAACTAAACCATGACCATATTGTTGGATCAGTCTTTTTTGGACCACCTCAAAGCATGCAGTACTGTTGATGATGCAGTTGTTCTAATGAATCTAGATATCTATGACATTTTTATCAGTGCCACTAAATTATTCAAAAGCTTTTTGGAAAAAGATGCCTTGTGCTGAGATGGAATGGTACCATCTAGCAACTACTGCCTATTACTGATTGAGTTCTGCAGGGGTCTGTACTAAAGATGCTCCCTTTCACTGTCCTTCTGAATGATATGTGAAGAAGAAAAACTGGTCTAATGTGCCGATAATGCTACAGTCCTACAGTTTTTATAGCACATAATATAGTCACTGTAGTCAATACCAGCCTGCAGTTTGGGTTTGATTTCCTGCAATTATGGCTTCTTTGAGACTTTATCTTAATAATGCTGCTAAGGCCAAAACTATGATTGTCAGGTAACAGTCAAAATCCTTTATATTCTAGTATACTATCCTAACCAAAAGCAGCTTCGATACTTCCATCCCATCACACATATGTCATATCGTAACCTTTTTGGCCTGATCATCTCTGAGGGAGTAATCTTTAAAAACTGTTTTGTTTCATCACTGATAATCGTTTCACCAAACATTTACTTAATACTGTGTCAAAATCAGTAAGACATTATTTCTCATCACTCAACTGCCTACTGATAATGCATACTTCCTCCTTCTGCATCTAATTTTGCACATCTTGTACGTTTCCTCTACTCTCTGCTACTCTGCTAGCTTGAGATAGCTTACAAAAGTAGGTAGATGTGCTGTGAAATATCAATGGAGAGCACATTAAAACTTAGCCCTCTGCAGCTACAGATGGTTGAATTTTATTAGAAACTTTCACTAAGTCATACAGTACTTGCTCATTAATTCATATACACCCCAAAATTCTCTGCATTTCCTAACATTCTATTGTGGTCAACAAGAAGAGAGTACGTAAAACATTTACTGGACAAATGGTACAGACAGATGGAACAGATTCTCACATCATGTCAAACAGAGTTAAAGTGCAAGCAATGAGTATGAATATTATTTCAATCCAGACATATTGGGAAACATTGAAACAAACTATGTCATCCTTTAAGATACATCCCTGCCTTTGATGAAATATAAACAGGCACAGTCCAGAATGTTATGACTAAACACCTCACTACTTATTGAAAACTATGT
This sequence comes from Protopterus annectens, assembly GCF_019279795.1. Lineage (NCBI taxonomy): Eukaryota > Metazoa > Chordata > Ceratodontiformes > Protopteridae > Protopterus > Protopterus annectens. Next base: position 733,254,680 of record NC_056734.1, on the reverse strand, counting down.
TCTAGGCACCTTTATTATCAGAGTACCAATTTACAGGCTACCTAGAATAACTTGTTTTTAGTGATGTAGTTTTGATGTGCTAGTAGTTTTTTTCTTAGTCCTTTGCGGACCTCTGAAACTTAAACACTAGTAATATCAGTCATTTTTATATGTCCTGTTTTCTCTGCAGACATTATTTGTACATCTTACATATCTCCTTGCCATATATACTGAATGTCATTAAATTAACAAAAATCAATGGAATGTCATAAAAGTTTTGTTTGTAGTGTACAGCTTTATTTAAACTATTATTGTTACTTATGTGTTAAATCAGTTTTACCTCACCTGCTGTCATATCACATCTATTCTCAGATCTAATTAGTATATGAGCATGTGTACATACACAGACACTTGCAAACCCATCTCTCTCTCTCTCTCTCCCTCTATATATATATATATATATATATATATATATATATATATATATATATATATATATATATATATATATATATAGATAGATATATAGATAGATATATATATAGATACATGTACATACACTCACGCACACACACACACACACACACACACACACACACACACACACACACACACACACACACAGACACACACACACACACGCGCGCATGCACACACACACACACACACACACACACACACACACACACACACACACACACACACACACATATAGGGTTCATAGAAAAGAATTAGGCAATCAGGTTAGACATTTATAACCCTCGCCAGTAACCCACATTCAAAAGTTCCCCCCAACCTCAATGAGAGCAATACAGGATACACTTTAGATAGAGAATCTGTGGCTGCTTATCCACTATGTTTGTTTGCAGACTAGTAAATCTGAAAATAAATCGTTATGCTGTATGATGGATAGCTAACTGGTTCTCTGACAAAACCCATGCATGCATCTGGAACATGATTATTTTGAAAGGGTAAGTAGGGAGGTATGTGAAAGTTTGGGCTCAACAACTTGACTTGTTGGCACAATGTACATGATGGGGTGGTGAAGGAGGATGGAGAATTGGTGTGAAATTATTTAGATTATTTTAAACTCAGTGCCAATCGATTCAATTATTGATGCAATTACAGCATACTTCATAAGTCTTATTACAATTGCAATGTGCACAGACAGAGATGAGTAATTTCAAGAAAGTCATGTCTTTGATATACCACACTGTATAAAATGTCAGCAAACCCATATTCCACTAATAACTGATGGAAAAATACTTGAAATGTTCCTGGTAGTTTTTGTATGTAAATATAAATTGTATTAGTTTTTTTAACAATTTATTTATTTCAGTGAGTTCTGAGTGAGGTAGTCATTCCTTTGCTTCAGGTTCATTTCACAGGTAATATTTAACTGACTTAAGCTATATATGCTGCGGTTTAAAACGACTACTGCTATGTTTATGATTACCGTCTTTGCCTCTTGTATTACTGAAATATTGCTCTCTGTATAAATGTTGCATTTTTATTTAAATTAACACTACATTTTAATGTGGCTAAAGTCGTTATCTTTTCATATGATCCTTATTTTATTTCTGTATAAAATGCACACTCTGACACTAACAAAAATAACACTATTGCCCAACACTAAGCACTTAAAGCTGTCATTAGGAAGGAGAGGGTCCATGTGGATGACTGGAGATATCATATATCACAAGTCCTGAGTGCACACTGACAATATGCTGAGCTATATTGAAGCCATTGCTTCACAATCACTTGAAGATGTTATGACCCCCCCCCTCCCCACATACCCAGTAATGAGATCACATCTTAGCTGGGATTTTTGGTCTTCATCTGAGAGTCATCTGAATGGGACAGCCCCATGGACAACTCTTCTGGCTCTTCACACAAGCAGCAAAAATGTTCTTCATTCTTTCACCATTTTGACCAGTCGTGTACTAAAGGAACTACTTGATCTCAGGTCACAAGTGGCATAGATGGGCAACCTGTCCTGACACCATATGGTTACACATACTTGTTTTACATCCCCTTTGATTTTGTTCTGTGTAAAGTTATACGTTATGTTTTAGTACTGGGTACGTCTTGCAAATGATAATGACGTGAACTGCACTAGACTTCGCTGTGCTGAAGTGACAGTGCTAATCAATGTGTAGTAATGATTCTAACATACTCTACAAGGGAAAATATGTTTCTATCTACTTTAGTGATTTCTACATGGTAAAATAGTTTCAAAAAGCTGTGCTTTCCTTGAATCCAGTAGCACAAGAATAGAGAAACCATTTCAATTTACAAGGCTAGCTATATGAATGTGACATAATAAATGACATGTACAAGAATTCTGGCCTTGTTTGTTCTTAACCCTTATCAATAGTGCAATTTCCATAGTAATAACCTAAAGAATAAGAACAAAGGGCATTTTGTTATCTTTTCCAGGTACAGTGTGAAAAATAGGCTAGTGTAACAAGAGGACACAATGGTGCCAAAAGAAAAACATGCTATTACTCCATCATGGTATTTACTATTTATATTCAAGTGTAAGAAAAACCTTAGGAAAAATGGATTAGTAGAATCTGCTACTTACCTATGTAATCACAGAATCAGTGGACACATTAACATAATAGAAACAAAAACATACTTTATAGGATCTCCTGTGAGCTGCTGGTAATGAAACCATAGCCTTTCACTTGTTTGTTGTCTGCAGATGATAACACTGTTACTTCAAAGATTTGTAGCAATTTAATAGAATGTATACCCTAATCCTTCAGCAGAAAAATATATATTGTTTTTGTTAAGGAAATTACATTTCTTTCCTTCCTGGACATCTTCACCGTTAAATATCAACTAAAATTAATGTAGACCACATTCATTCAGTTAAAGATATCATGATTAAACAGAGACTATAATATGCATGTTTATTAAGGTGCTCTGCAATTCTTGAATTTTGTACGCTTCTGCATTGTACCTGGGTATTGTTTGAAAATGGTCCATTGTAGACCAGTCTACTTACCTGGCTATGAAACTGTAATGAATAGATATATAAAAATCTAGAGTTTCTAATTTGGTTTCTTGGAGAAGCTTTCCATTCATAGGTTCATAGGTTCATAGGTTGGTACTAGGCTATCGGCCCTAGGGCCTATACAAGCCTAGCCATAACAATTCTCTGGCTATTTCTTCCCACAGTATTTACTTCCCTGGACCCCTGTCTAACAGGGTGACTGACGTGATCCCCAGGGTGAATTTCCTATCTCCCATCCAATCATCAAGGTTCCTTTTGAAGAGGGCCAAAGAGGCGCTCTGCTTGAATTGTATGGGCAGTCTATTCCAGAGTCTGGGGAGTCTCTGGGTCAGGAACCTATCCCTCCAGTGTGTTTTGTTCATTGTGATGACAAGGTTTAGATCCCTGGAGCATGTGTCTCTGAGGGATTGGGATTTCTTTAAGTATAGCATGTCCAACAGTTCTGGGTTTGTCGTGGCCTTGTATGTTAAACAGAGATCGCCTCTGAGTAGACGATATGCAACAGAGTATAGGTAGAGTTTTTTTTAGATTGTCAACATAGAACATCTGCCTTAGGCCTGTGATTCTTTTAGTGAGGTATTTCTGTGGCCTTTCCAGTTGTTGAGATGTCTTGAGAGGTACATACCAAACGAGCTGTTGTATTCTATAATGGGTCTAATGAGGGATGAGTTTTTTCTGGATGAAAAGGCCTTAGTGATGAGGTGTGCCACATAGAAGGATTTCCTGACTGTTGTGGCGATGTGGTTATCGAAGGTGAGACCACTGTCCACCTGTGTCCCCAAATCTCTTATCACATTTTCGGTGTTTAGTGTATTGCCACCTATGTGGTAATTCACGGGTACATGTTTTTTTCCCAAAGGGGATAACTATACATTTCTTGGCATTGAGCTTAAGCCCATGTCTCTGGCACCAAGCATCTGTTTCTGTAAGGCCCATTTGTAGAATATCCACATAATTTGGGGATTCAGTAATGACTTCCAGTTTACATTCATCTGCGAACTTTGTTAGCCAGAGTCCTTAGTGTTGGCCTGTACTTCAGAGAAGTAGAAGCCAAACAAGAGCGGTCCCAGGACTGAACCCTGAGATACTCCACTTCTCACTTTTCTGGAAAACTTGGAACTTTTGATTCAACTTTAACTTAACCCAAGGCATTTGAACAGTAACAGGTACTAAATACAGGCAAAGATACAAATCAAGGTAACGCAATAAATATTAAAACCAGGAAAATTAAATGACATGTAGAAATAAGAGGAACTTCAGTCCACAAATAATTGAAATAATGAAACTGGTCTGTTGACTTATTGTTAAAAGCTAGATCAAAAATGTAAACCTTAAATGATGTGGAATATTCTGAAAGACACAATGCTAGTAGATTCTACAGATGTAGGGCTTCCATCTGCCCTCCTAAAAGCACCAACAGTCTCTATAAGGTTGAGAACGCCACCTGAGGAGGACAGTACGAATCAGTTTGCTGAACTGCAGTGGTTGAATTTAAGATAGGAATGTAACAGCTGCTGTCTCTATTACCAAAGCTGATACTTTATAAATTGCAACAACTGTTGTACATTGCTTTATAGAATTTTGGATATTGATATGACTGCACTAAACTAGGGGCAAAGACAAGTAATTACACCAGTAAAACAATATGATCTTGTTATACCTGTCATTATTCATCACCATAGGGTCTTGGATCTGATGTCAGATCCGAGCTGGCAACATTCAACAGGCAGATCCAAAGCTCAAGCTCCTCCCTCTTCCATAATGCTCTGCTGTCCTCTAACCCTCAGATCTTGTTTGCCGCTATTCAGTACAGACGTGATCCTTGGCTTGCGCTTGCTTTATTTTTTTTGCTGCTTTAAGTAGCTAGTTTTAGTGGGTTAATTTGTTTTAAGTAGTTGGTTAGCTATTTGGTGTTGTAGTTACCTCCCTCACTTAGTTTTAGTCAGTTCTATAGTTTGTTGCTGGTTGTGGGTGCTTTGGCACCCTTTTTGCTTTTTAGCCATTAGGGCTCTGGTAGTTAGTTTCTGTAGTAGTAGCATGTTCTTGTCCTTTTTCCAATGTCTGATAAGCCCTCCGGTTTTAAAAAGCGCTCCTTGTGAGATCGGAGGATCTGGGTAAGGTTAGGCTAGCCTTGTATCTGACCAGTTCGTTGGATCCGATTGCTACTTCGGCTTGGCCATCAGTTCCAACAGGCTTGTTGGATCCACTAATAATTCTTGAAGAGTCATCTTCTACCTCCAGACATGTAGTCCAGCCTGTTCCTATGTTTCGGAACCAAACTCTCTAGATGACCAAAATATTAAATAAAATTCTGCTTAGAAAATGAAGATTTAATTTATTCATATCTAGATGACCAAAATATTAAATAAAATGGTCTGTTCTGAAATTATGCCATGAAAATTAAAACTGAGCATAGTCTTTGCCTTTTTCATGGGGTCCTCAGTAATTTGGCGAGTATGCTGGCTAATATGAAAAAGAATGTCTGTAGATAAATGGCCAGTGAAGACGTTCTGAGTAGTGGAAGATAGCAAGCATAGTATCTTATACAAGGACAGCCAGAGGTGAGGAAACTAGAAAAAAATGGTGGAATCCTGAGTAGAATGTCAGTTCTTTCCTAGAAAAGAATAATTCTAAAATGACAACCAAGAGCACTGAAAACTGATCCATATCTATGTTCTGTAATGTGGTTGCAGAGCCAAACAGGGACTACAAGTAGATATTGTATGCACTGAATTCACAAAGGGCTTTCTTTTATTTGGTCCCACACAGGTAGCTGCAAAGGGTGAGAAAGTGGTGATTGGAGCAGATTTCAATGGGCATGTTGGTGAAGGGAACAGAGGGGATGAGGAAGTGATGGGTAGGTATAGTGTTAAGCAAAGGAATTCAGAAGGTCAGATGGTAGTGAATTTTGTGAAAAGGATGGACATGGTTGTGGTGAATATGTATTTTAACAAGAGGGAGGAGCATAGGGTGACTTACAAGAGTGGAGGAAGATGCACACAGGTGGATTATATCTTATGTAGAAGGGCCAGTCTGAGTGAGATTGGAGACTGTAAAGTAGTGGCAGGAGAAGGTGTAGTTAGGCAACATAGGATGGTGATTTGTAGGATGACATTGGTGATCAAGAAGAGGAGAAGGAGTGTGAGGGCAGCACCAAGGATCAAATGGTGGAAATTGAAAAAGGGTAATTGTGAGGTGGAGTTCAGGGAAGAGTTAAGACAGGCACTGGGTGGCAGTGAAGATTTACCGAATAGCTGGGTAACTACAGCAGAGCTAGTAAGGGAGATGGCTAGAATGGTGCTTGGTGTGACATCTGGAAAGAGGATGGAGGACAAGGAGACCTGGTGGTAGAATGAAGAAGTACAGGAGAGTATACAGAGAAAGAGGATGGCGAAGAAGAAGTGGGATTGTCAGAGAGATGAAGAAAGTAGACAAGAGTATAAGGAGATGAGGTGCATGGCAAAAAGAGAGGTGGCAAAGGCTAAGGATAAGGCGTATGGAGAGTTGTATAAAAGGTTGGACACTAAGGAGGGAGAAAAGGACATGAACTGATTGGCTAGACAGAGGGACCGAGCTAGTAAAGATGTGCAGCAGGTAAGGGTGATAAAGGATAATGAGGGAAACGTACTCACAAGCGAGGAGAGTGTGTTGAGCAGATGGAAAGAGTACTTTGAGGGGCTGATGAATGAAGAGAATGAG